>NW_024064862.1:1587-2779 GCF_009727055.1 Benincasa hispida | reverse complement strand
GCTATCCCTGTAATCGGTAGGGCTACAGAATCCACAACTTTCATCTTCCTCGCGTCTCTTTCCCAATTTTAGTTCAGGCGGCAGGCTTCCATTTCAGTCATGAAGTGATGGGTTGCCCCAAAGTCGACATAATGCTCTTAGCCGATCTCTGGTTGACCCAAGTGTCCACATACATGAGTCCCCTTTCTAGTGGCTCCGTCGCCTTTCCCATTTTCTTTTGGAGCGCAGATAAGAATTTCAATGCCCCCATCCTGGGATTCTCACTCTCTGCAGCTGGCTCAATTTCCGTCTCACCCTTTTCAGCCTTGTCTTTTGAGATAGAGGCCAATGTGGCTTGAAAAGCATTGAAAGCAGTCCTATTTGGACACTCGCTCTGTGTGGTCCTCTACATATGAAACAAGACAGGGGATGATTGTAGTTGTTATGCTGTTGTTGAAGCCTCCGCCAGTTATTCCCTCATCTCGTCTGGGAGGGCCTATGGTCTCCCCCGGTGCTCTTGTCTCCTCCCCCAGGTCTGGGAGGGCTGGAACAACTGTTTCTATTCCCACCACTCAAGGAAGTTGACTGTTTCCTCATGTCTTGCGAGTCAGTGCTAAGGTCATATAATCGTTCTGCTGTTGCATAGGCAGAGGGGAGATTTTGTACTCTCTGTTCGTATAGCTTCGTCTACGCCCACGGTTTCAGCACTTCGACAAAGCAGAAGATTTTGTCTTTCTCGAACATGTCACTATGTCCAATGTGAGTCCTGGGAATTGCTTTACATATTCCCTAATGTTGCCTGTTTGCTTCAACTCTCAGAGTTTTCGTCGAGCTAAGATCTTGACATTTTCAAGGAAGAACTGCAAACGAGTTTCAGCCTATCCTAGGTATCTATTGTGCATTGTCCTTCTTGTATGTCTGCAAATCACGATCTCCACCACAGTTTCGCATCTTCAGCTAGATGCATCGTTGCTAATGTGACTTTCGCCTCTTCTGTCATAGTGTTCGTCGCCTTGAAATATTGCTCAAGGTCGAAGATGAAGTTTTCCAAGGCCTTTGCTTCCCGCACCCCACAGAAAGGTTTCGATTCTGGGATTTTTATTTTGCTTACTGCCATTGCTCGTCTAGATGGGGCTTGGTTCCCTACTGCTCGGATGGTGAGATTCACCCTTGCACTCACATCCGCTATCTCGACTCTGACAACGTAAAGGAC
>NW_024064862.1:0-1017 GCF_009727055.1 Benincasa hispida | reverse complement strand
TCACAATCGCTCTTTCGGAAGCTTCTTGTTGCGATTGTGCGACACTTGTTCCCGCTCACGAACAAGTCAGCCCACTCAAACACGGACCGCCGGTGGCACACCGAGTGCCTCTCGCAACCTCCACCCCCGTTTTAGAGAAAACAGTTTTAGAAAACGGGTTTGGAAAAAAAGGTGTTCGAAATCATTTTTTAGAGTGTGAATAAAGAAAGAAAGATTGTAGTAGAATAGAAAGCAAGGAGCAACAACAATGGCTTTATAGAGTACTACTCCAGGTATGGGGAAGTGATGGTTAATCTTATCCCCATATAGTGCATTTTGAACAAAAATCCAATTGACACCTTTGCATATGCAAAAGGGCGAGCTGTCACTTACAACAGAAATACAAAGAAAGCAAGCTAACTAAACTAATACAATACATGACATGAAAGTATGATAAAAAGGGGTTGGATCGGCGTTGTGCCCATAGGGAATAGGACCTAGACAAGCATGACCGTGACACTAGGCAATGCTGGGGTGTCGCGGGGCTGCCACGGGGCCCAATTTTTGTGCGCGAACCTTCGTCACGAAAAAGTGCGAAAATGAACCCAACGATGGGGTAAGAGTTTGTTGAGTATCAGATACTCGTGTAAACGTTGGTCGGGTCTTGAACCTGTCTCTTATACACATCTACCGATGAGCTATCACCGAGTTCAAAACTGCCGAACCGTGCAGCTTTTGTTTCAAGGGTCTCTACCCTAATCATCGTTCTCTGACGGGTAACCCGTCTAGGCGGCCAACTACTGCATCAATTCGATCAGCTTTCTCGACAACTTCTTATAATCGAGTCTCCAAGAAACGGATATTGTCTGGGACTTCTCTCAGGTGGAGCATCTGTTCTTCCATCTCTACTAGCCTGTCCACATAGGACTTATTCAAGTTTGCCGACATGATCGCTGCTTTTTCCCTCTATGAGCCGATTTGGCTCTGATACCAACTATCACAATCGCTCTTTCGGAAGCTTCTTGTTGCGATTGTGCG
>NW_024064861.1:0-1098 GCF_009727055.1 Benincasa hispida | reverse complement strand
TTATATCATATAAAATTAATTAAATTAATTATATCACATATAATTAATTCCCTTAATTAATTTGAACAATTCAAATTAATCCAAAATTGATTCTCTTTTAATCTCTGTTGAGCTACATAGGGACCTCATGGACCTGTAGCTTGAAGCTCCAAAGGTACTTGAATAATTAGTTAAACTCTTTAATTATATTAATCAACATCCATTAACTGTCGGACACTCCACTAAAGACCGATAGCTGCACTCTTTGCACTATAGATATAGTCCATTGAATATAATCAGTCAACAGTACAATGACCCTTCACAAATTACTCATAAGTATAGCTGGACCAAAATTACTGTTTTGCGTTTATAGTTGATCTAACTTCTTAAGTACCATTGATCCCTCTAATGAATAATAAGTCATAGTCCAACTATGACTAAAACCCTCTCGGGCAAGAGAGAGTGTGGCACCACATTATTCAAGCCCCAAAACCAACCCTTAAGAGAGCAATTTATCTACTTATCCCGACCTCAAGGAAGGAGTAAATTCCGTCTTATGTAGCCATGTTCCCAGCTCCTCAATCAGAAAAATCTCCAAAATGGTAAGCTTGTTGAGTCGGTGATCTAGCCACTCTCACCCATACAAATCGAAGGACTACCTTTATAAGTAGGAGTTCACAACTCAATTGGGATTTAGGTCATTTCACCTATCATCCTGATGAAATATAAGTCTCAATTATGAACGACATTATATAATGAGACTAGTCTTTTTGTAGTCTGGTCTTATACAAACTCCTTTGTATAGAATACTTCCACTCACATGTCTCCACATGAATGATTAGAATCAAATCCTTTGTAGCACTTTACAACAATTGTAACATCTACAAAGCAGGTCGTACTCGTAGTGTCACCAGGATAAGGTATCCAACCTTCTCCATCTACTACAGACCATTTAAGTTATCACTTAAACATGATCCACCTGTATGTCTCTACATACATGTTTAAGTTATAAATGATAACTGTGGATGTTAGTTTATTTGTTTGTAGGTTTAATGCTACTAAATGTCAAATAAAACATCTCATATTTTATTAAATAAATAAAATGTGTGTATAATACAA
>NW_024064860.1:177122-193945 GCF_009727055.1 Benincasa hispida | reverse complement strand
TTGTATATATATAATTTCTATCAGGGGCGCGAAGATTTAATGTTGGAAGCAAATAACGTTTACTGTCAATTAGTTCATGTTTGGAATGCGACCTCTGCCCTACTCGACTTCACACTGCAATGCCGCTAAAATCATCAAATGGTCTAGGTTTTCGCCTTACAGGTTCTTCATTCTTCTATCTAGGCCGAGAAGACACTTTGTATAATCTGGAACAATAACGAAACCACACATGTTATTATACGTTCTCGATCCCAAAATCATATGTTTTCATGACATGTTGCTTTTGATTGTGCATTTGGTCACTACTCGTGAAGAACTAACTTAACTGGGTATATTACTCAACTCTACCCTATATTACCTTTTACAGACTTTGTAGTAACTGAACACAGCGTAGCATGGCAGAGTTCGGACGTCGCTCACATGGCAACCATCCAAACTACACTATTCACTACGCACATGCATTTTTGTACCACACCGCTAATGTTTTATAGGATACATTGGTTTTGATAATAAAATTTTTTATACTAGTTTTTTCTCATCTAATTAATAAAATTTATCATATGTTCTATTGAATTATCAACCAAATTATCTCATGCACTAAGAAAATATCTACGTATGCATGTCGTAAAAACTAACCCATCTGATGATTAGTGGGTCATGCAGTCAGTAGGGCCAGAGTCGCATCCAACATCAACCATTAGCATAAACGTTATGCTTCCAACATAAATCTCTCCGCCCTGATAGGAAGATGAGGACCTAAGCAGAAACTAACTCATCTGATGATTAGCGAGTCATGCAGTCAGTAGGGTTAGAGTCGCATCCAACATCAACGATTAGCATAAATGTAACATTGGACTAGAGAGGTGCAACCATACATACCCTGTTAGTCTCTAGCATAAACATAACGTAAGATTAGGCCTGGAGGGGTGCAACCATACATGCCCTACCAATCCTGGAAGCATAAATTTCTCCACCCTGATAGGAAGATGAGGACTTAAGCGGAAACTAACCCATCTGATGATTAGCGGGTCATGAAGTTAGTAGGGCCAGAGTCGCATCCAACATCAACCATTAGCATAACCATAAGTTTAGACTGGAAGCATAAGTTACACCTAATTAAAACTTGATTTAACGTAATCCTGAACAAACATATGCATGGGGTCCCTTGTAGAGAAACTGTTCTAAACATGTAATGCAATATAACAATTAACATAACCATGCAACATAATAAAGGTACACTACCATAGAACATTTAAAGAGAGGGTGAGATAAACTTCTTACCTTGACTGTGATCTAATTATTCCTTATTATTCTTTATGATTTTATCAGTAGAGTTTTCCTTTTTTAAATCAAAAGAAGAAATTTGGGTAGCACTTTACCCGAGCTTTTCTCTTTTAATCTCACAGAACTTCCTCACTCACACTTACTTTTTCGCACAATTCTTTGTTACTGAGATTTGTTTGAGAATGGGTTAAATATTCGGCAAAGGGTCCTATTTATAGTAGTTTTCAGCTCTTCTTAGTGTGACAAATCATCGTATAGGTGGCTTCTTTAAAATTACTTATGGTTTAAGGATTCCTCTCAATAAGACACCTAATAATGGCTAACGTTTGCCCTTACGTCATCATTCTTTGTTTCTATTCAATTTTGGGGTTTTTCCATGTATAATCTATAAGATCGTGGCCAAATTCAACGCATAATTTGTACTTCTGTCCAAATCTCGCTCACTCTACTCTTAAAATCTCGCTCTCTCCCATTTTCTCGCTAGGAATTCACTCTGTCCAGCTTTCTTGCTGGGAATCCCGCTCTCTCCACTCTCGCTCTCAAATTTTCTCTTCCGTCTCGCTCTCTCCAGCTTTCTCGCTCCCGCTCTCGCTCTCGCTCCCGCTCCCGCTCTCGCTCCCGCTCCCGCTCTCGCTCCCTCGCTCGCTCTCGCTCTCGTTCTCGCTTCCACTCCCGCTCCCGCTCTCGCTCTCTCGCTCGCTCCTGCTCGCGCTCTTGCTCCCGCTAAGAATAGCTCTCTTTACTCTCGCTCTCTCCAACTTCCTTGCTTCAATTCTCGCTCTCTCCAATTTTCCTTCAATCTCGCTCTCTCTACTCTCGCCAGCCTCAATCTCGCTAGCATCGCTCGCTGGGTTTCTCGCTCTCCAATTCTTTCTTCGATCGCACAGTTCTCTTCTCAGAATCTCGTTTTCTCCAGTTTTCTCGCTGGTGTGGTTCTCGCTCTCTCCCACTTTCTCGCTCCCCCTCGCTCCCTTATTTATTATCTTTTGGATAATGAATAAATTCCAATTTCAAATTTTTTTTTCTTCTAAATTTCCACCCTTTTAAATAAAATTTCGTCCTGCTTATTATTTGACATTTAATTTCCTGTATGCGTACAAATCTGGGTCGTTACATTCTTACCCCCTTAAGAACTTTCATCCTCGAAAGTTTCTTGGTTCTTAAAATGATAAGGGTATTTGTCTTTCATCTCTTCTTCTCGTTCCCATGTAGCTTCTTCCACTTGCTAATTTCTCCAGAGAACCTTCACTAAACTTATTTCCCGACTACAAAGAGACTTCTTCTCTTTTGCCAGGATGCAAACAAGTACCTCGAGCTTGGAACAACACGCTGAGAGAAGCCTTAATCTCGTGGGGTTTTTCAGAAAGTCAGGTCTAATTTGTTTTTCAAAATGGCTCTATGTTGATTCTATTACTCATCTATGTAGATGATGTTATCGTAATAGAGAACGATGCCTCTCTTATTAGAAAGCTAATTTTAGAGTTGGATAATCGCTTTGCTCTCAAACATTTAGGCATTCTGAGTTATTTTTTTGGACTCCAACTTAACTACTCAGAAAATTGTATTATATTTAATTAAAGTAAATATGTGGATGACTTGCTAAACAAGCTTGGACTTATCGATTTAAAGCTCACTCCTAACCCCATCGACACGTTGCCCCTGGACCCTAGGGTTATAATCGTGAATAATAATAAATATTTCTTCATTTGATGCTTTTTTAATGGATAAATTATGGATTTTAGATAAATTTTCGAAATAGATTAAGCAAAGAATATATCGATGGGATAAGATCATTCATTAGTTTGACAAATAAACATGTAGATAGAGAGGGTTTACACATTGCCCATGTAAACGGTGTCAAAATGTGATAATGAAATAACCTCGTGATGTCGAATGTGATTTATAAACATATGGAATGGTTCACCTATAATAGGTGGATATATCATGGAGAAAACTCAGATTTTTCCTTTTTTAAACCTAGGAAAACAGATAAAACATATAATGAACATGCAGAGGTTTCTCATCAAAATTTAGGTAATGCAAATGAAAGGTTTGAACTATGTGGATTGCCTATGGTCCCTATTTAATTGTGACTACATACAATAGTTATGTTATTAATGGATGTCACTATCACATAAAGTTATCTGACAAAAATAAAAGTGTACAAAATAGTGGGGTTAGTTTAATTGCAAAAACAATGCCAGTATCTAGCTCAATAGATAAAAATCCTATAATTGGAGACAAATCCTTTTATGGGGTGATACAAGAGATTTGGGAACTAAATTATAATACATTTAAGGTTGCAATTTTTAAATGTGATTGGGTTGAGAACAGTGGTGGCATCAAAACTGATGAACTTGGTTTTGTGTTAGTTGACTTATATAGAATAGGCCACAAGAATGATTTTTTCATACTGGCATCCCAAGCAAGACAAGTATTTTATGTTGAGGATCCAAGTGATGGTCGATGGTCTATTCTCCTTACTCCACCATAAAGAGATTTTGAGGATCAATACAATGATGATGAACTGGGAGATACTACTCTAGATTGTCAAGGAATTCCTAAAGCTATGTTAGATATTGAATCTAGAATTAATTTAGATGAGAACACTTCGACATATGTATGAGTTGATTGTGAAGGCACATGGATTCCTAAAGAGTAAATATAAAAAAACTATTAGATTGTAGAGTACACTTTATTGAATATAAATATGAGGTTAATTAGTATATTCAATATCATCCTAATTGATTTTGTTTGATATAATTCTTTTTTCATGTGAATTGAATCTAATAATTAATTAAATATACGAGCATAAATATTTCATGTAATCATAAATTAAAAGTTGTATTATTTAATATATTTAAGTTAGATCATTAATTATAATTTCTATTAAAAATAAATAATTTAACTTAATTACAAAACAGAAGTACTAAAAACTACATAAATAAGCCTAACATAGTTAGAATATCAATAACTAATAACTAATATTTAAAAACAACAATACTTTGATAGGGTATAATAAATGTTCACAAAATTTATGTTAAATAGTTATAAAGATAACATTTAATATAAACACGAACCTAGTATGACTAAAATTAATTTAATCCTAAATTCTCACATTGAGTACGAAGAGTATATATGTATGTATATATATATATATGGATGTATATACATGTGTATATATATATATATATATATATATATATATATAGTATATTATAGTAAATACAAATTTTGTAAAGTGAACAATGATGATGCTATGTTTTATTTTATTTTATTTTATTTTTTGTTTGCACAAGATATTGGATTGCTAAACGGAGAGATGGACTTCGTAGTTGAAGGTCAAGACACATAAAATAAAACACCACATAAACGAATAAAACACAATAAAGCACCACACAACTCAAAGGGAAAGCATCATGAGGAGAGAGAAGCTCTCTTTAGACTCCGCCAAGTGAAGCTCGGGCCATTTTAAAAATCTTAGATCAAGCAACCATACTAATTCATATTAATCACTTAGGAAAGATGCAAAGTAGCACCGTGCGTGCATATTACATTCGTACCACCTGTTGGTTTAAAAACCAGGGATCTGCACAAAAAAAATCTCACGCACTCTGATATATATTTGAATAAAATAGACAAAACAAAATATTATGGAAGCAAAATATATTAGTGAGAGAAAGAAAAGTAATAGAACTCCCTATTTTTTATTCAATTGATGGATTTACATTTATAGTCTAATATCAACAAAATAACCACAAACCACTAACATAATGCTTACTAAAAATAGCAATGTGTGGACTTCTTCTTCCATACGATCCGGAAGATTCGGTCTTGAATCATGACCGGATTATTAGCTCACACGACTCCTCCTAATCCTGACATGATTCTAAATCACGCACACCAAGTGGCTGATGCATAGCAGCTAACTTCACTCCTGTCAATGCTTTGGTCAGTACATCGGCTCGTTGTTCTCCGGTGTTGACAAATTTAACGACAATTTTCCCCTTCTCGACACATATTGAATGAAATGAAAGCGTGTATCCATGTGCTTACTGCAGCCATGAAATACAAGATTCTTCATGAGAGCTATCGCGGATTTGTTGTCCACAAAGAATGTTACCGATCTTGGCTCCATTACGGTTAACTCGCGAACAAGGCTTCTTAACCACCACGTTTGGCAAGCCGCGGTAGTGGCTGCCATGAACTCAGCTTCGCAAGATGAGAGTGCCACCGTCTTTTGCTTTTGCGAATTCTATGCAACCAAGTTTTCATTTAAGTAGAACACCATTTCACTTGTGCTTTTCCTCCTATCGAGATCACCGGCTAAATCACTGTCAGAGTAGCCAAATATATTGACTTCTCGGGGACCTTTCACATAAGTGAGCCCAAAGTGAATTGTCCCTCTCAAATACCTATGTATTTGCTTGACCACCTTGTGATGCATGGCTGTAGGCCATTCCATATACCTACTCGCCATCCCAACAGCATATGAGAGATCCGGTCTTGTGTTCAGTAAGTATCTAAGACAACCAACGGTGCTTCTGTACTCCGTAGCATCAATTGGTGCTCCTTCCATGTCTTTGTGAAGTTGTGCCTTGGGTTCCATCGGGTACTTCGTGGCATTGCAGTCAACCATTCCGAACTGAGACAACATTCTTTTGGCATAAGTTGGCTGTTTGAGCAAGATTCGACTCTTCTGTTGTTCGACTTCAATCCCTAAGTAGTAATAGAGAAGACCCAAATCACTCATTTCAAATTTTGCCATCATTTGTTGCTTGAACTTGTTGACTTTTTCGGTGCTACTTCCCGTTACAATGAGATCATTAACATACACTCCAACAAGAACACTTTCTTCTCATTCTCTTCTTGTGTAGACTGCTTGCTCTTGAGTCCATTTCCCAAAGCCAAGCTATTTGAGACTCTTATCAAGTCGAATGTTCCAAGCTTGTGGAGCATGTCTCAATCCGTAGAGAGCCTTCGACAACGTATACACCTTGTGTTTCTAGTTTGGAACCTTAAATCCCTCCGGTTGAGTAACATATACTTCCTCTTCCAACTCCCCAATGAGAAATGGCAACATCACATCTAGATGGTGTACCTCCCAATTTCAGTTTGCAGTGAGTGCAAGAATGACTCGAACGGTGTCAAGTTTTGCAACCGGTGCAAAAACTTCTTCAAAGTCGATGCCTTGTCTTTGTACATATCCTTTAGCAACCAAACTTGCTTTGTGCTTGACAACTTCTCCATTAGAGTCTTTCTTCAATTTGAACACCCATTTTAGACCAATGGGTTTGTGTCCCAGTGGAAGTTCGGTTAGACTCCATGTGTTATTCTTCTCAATGGATTTTAGCTCGTTCTCCATTGCTTCGTACTAGCGGGCCTCGGTCGCAGCTTCTTGGTAGCAAGTCGGTTCTTCGAACACCACCATCTTCACCGCCTACAACTTCGTCTGTGTTGGCGTAGATGTCAGCGAGAGATCTTAGACGGACTGGTGTGTTCGTCGATAGAGTAGATGGACTAGTCTTTCCAATTTTGGGTATCTCGGCTATTTGTGGTGCGGCATTTTCGACCCCGGTTTCTGTATCCTCTATATTATCGGCCTTCTCAAAATAAAATTTGTCCATCATCTGAAACTCAGGAATCTCCTTTCTGTCATTAATGCCTTCGTTCCAAGCCCATTCAAGATTCTCTTGAAAAACGACATCTCTACTAATTTGTAGTTTTCCACGGCTCGGGTCATATAAGCGATTAGCTTTGCATCCTTTTTCGACACCAAAATATACCATCGGCGAGCTTCGGTCGTCGAGTTTCTTGAGATGAGGGGTTGTGTTTTTTACATATGCCACACAACCAAACACTCTCAAGTGTGCAAGATATGGCTTTCTCCCCATCCAAGCTTTAAATGGTGTGCGTTCTCCAAAGGCCTTTGTTGGAAGATGGTTTAACACATAAACTGCGTGTCTCACCACCTCTCCCCAAAACCTTGCTGGTACGTGCATGCTTTTGAGGAGTGATCTCGTCATCTCCATTACGGTGAGGTTACGACGCTCTACGATGCCATTATGTTGCGGTGAATATGGAGCAGTGAGGTGTCACTCGATTCCTTTTTTTCCACAAAATTGAGTGAACTCCGCAGATAAGAACTCGCCACCTCGATCTGTCCGTAACGTTCCGATCTTGTATTCCGTCTTTTTCTTAATCAAGAGTTTGAATTTCTTGAATGCTTCGAGTGCATCACTTTTTGGCTCCAACATGTACAACCACATCCATCTTGTGGAATCGTCAACGATCAGTAGAAAATATTTGTTGCCAGTGAGAGTACATGGTGAAGTCGGTTCGCAAATATCGGCATGGAGGAGTTCTAGTGGCTTCTCTGCTCAATAGGTTGATTGGCGCGGGAACAACAACCTCGCTTGTTAGGTAATCATGCACACTTCGCATAACTTGTTCGGTTGAGCCACTAGTGGTACTCCAACTGCTAATTTCTTCTCGCCCATGAGCTTCAAGTCATGAAACTTTCATGGCATCTCCCGACATTTGCACCTTCAAGGTTCTCTTGTTCAAGTCATGAGCCAAGTCTCGCGTGCCACAACCATGTTGGATCTTCTAGGCTTATCAGAAGGCAGACTTGCTTGAACATCTTCAAGGTTATCTTGTACAAGCGATTTTTTGTTCGCTTCACCGATATCAAGAGCTTCTCGCTCCTGTCAGACACTTTCATGGAATCTCCCGAAATTTGCACCTTGTTTCCATCTTCTTTCATTTGCCTGATGCTTATGATGTTGCTACGTAGCTTTGGAATGTAGTACACCTCTTGGAGAGTTTTCTGATCACCGTTTTTGCACTTGCACACGACCGTTCCTTTTCCCATAATTTGAATTGTTGATCCATCGCCGAACTTCACCCTCCCGGAGACGCTTTTCATCCAATTCTTGGAACTTCTCGTGATGGCCAGTCATGTGGTTACTAGCACCGTTGTCAAGGTACCAAACGTCATTATTTTCTCCATTCTTGTCGTTGCGATACATCTCCGGCAACAACCGCTCTTTGCTGAGTAGTACGACATCCTCCTGATCACGTCTAGTGCTGTCTCTTATACACATCTAGATGTGTATAAGAGACAGGATCTAGTGTGTGTCCCCTCCTATGACACGACCATCATCAAAGTCGGTTCTTCATCGGTGGTGCAAGTTAAATGAGATTCGTCGTCACAACCTTTTCCACGGCACTCCGACGCGTAATGTCCCATCTTGTTGCAAGTGAAGCACTTTATATGACTTTTGTCACGAGTGCCATTTCCAGTGTTGTTAGTTCCTCCCGCACTATTTTGACGCTCCGCGCCACAACCACGACCACGACCTCATCCTCGTCCTTGCCATCTTCCACGATCACTACCACCGGATCCGTGCCCTTTGTTCACCAAAGAGTTTTCACCGCTATTCCCTTTCTGTCTTACTTTCCACTCGGCATGGGTAAGTAGGAGTTGTCCATCAGAGTTGTTGTTTCCTCGAAGCCGCGTCGTACGTTCCTTGTACGCCTTCATTTGTCTGATCATCTCTTCAAACAACATGGTTTCGAGATCTAGGAATTGCTCGATTCCGGCAACGATGGGGAAATATTTGTCGAGGATGGAGTTCAGGAGCTTCTTGACCAATGATGAATCCTCAGGTGAACTCATACCATCTTCACCCGCTCGTTGCCCAAGTACCTCGTCTTGAGACTATCCCATATTTTCTTTGTGGTCTTCTTCTTCGCGATTTGTAGAAGCACGTCTTCTGGGATGCATTGGAGAATGTACGCGCGCGCCTTCTTGTCCTTCTTCACATCAACTTCGGCTCCTCTCGCCGACTCTATCGCCTCCCAAACTCCTTAGGCGTCGAGGATTTCTTACGCCTTTATCGCCCACACCGTGTAGTTATCAGGAGTGAACATCGGGTAGAGAATTGGCACTCCGCCGTTCTCCTTCGCTTGCTATGAGATGCTCGACATCTTCATTGGACGGTGGAAACTGCGATGAGAAGATAACCTAGCTCTGATACCAAATGTTGGTTTAAAAATCAGGGATCTGAACAAAAAAAATCTCACGCACTCTGATATATATTTGAAGAAAATAGACAAAACAAAATATTCTGGAAGCAAAATATATTAGCGAGAGAAAGAAAAGTAATAGAACTCAATGTTTTTTATTCAATTGATGGACTTACATTTATAGTCTAATAACAACAAAATAACCACAAACCACTAACATAATACTTACTAAAAATAGAAACGTGTAGACTTCTTCTTCCACACGATCCGGAAGATTCGGTCTTGAATCATGACCGGATTATTAGCTCACACCATTCGTGTGCAATATAAAACCCAAGCTAGAAGTACTTATGTTAGCCCATACACATGCTTGTAATCAATGGGCAAATATTCTCAAGCATTGATATAGACCCAAAATGAGAATAGAGAAAGAAAAGAGAAGAGAAAATCTATTATTTACAAGAATGGGTTAGTGTCTGTGGCGCTAGGGGAAAATTTGGCTCTCTATTGATGGATAGTGCCATGATGCTCAATGCGTCCTTACTCTTAAGAAAAAACGCTAATAACACTAAAAATGTGCTATCTTCCTCTACTTAATTCAGGGGTCATTCTTTACTTTAATTTGTTTATTTGGTAATTTTACATATCTCGGACATCTAAGAGGCAGAACGAATTGTTAGAAGAAAAATAGTGCTAAAATGGACGAAAACGAAGCTCAAATACATCAAGGAGAAAGAAGGATAAAAATTAAGAAAACGCCAGCACCGAACAATAGTGCACAACGTCGTGCATGGCACATTTTCCCGAGAACCACAATTTTTAGAATCTAAAAATATTTTGGTGTGTGTGTTTTCCATGTCTAGGACAATACGATACTCATAAATTTAATTATCGTATTGAAAAATGTGTATATCTAAGACCAAGTAGTTGTCGCAAAGTTTATAAATGTTTTAAGTTCATCGGGAAAAATATTTATCTTGAGATATGTGGTGTTTAATGAGACTGATTTTCTATATAAGGCAGTCAAATAGGTGCTTTGAAATAACCTACTACCTTATATAGAAAATAACCTATCAATTTGCAGTCTCGAGACCCATTGATGTACACTAGAAGGAAGTCAAATAGGTGCTTTGCTATATAAGTGGCTTGCGACATTATGGGTTTTATATAAATCCTACTTTTGATCTCCCAATCTTCGCTTTTTTAGATGTTGACTGGGCAACAAATGTGGATGATCGAAAATCCGTGGCATCCTACTATGTGTTTCTTGGTGGTAACTTAGTGTCGTGGTCCTCTAAAAAGGAGTCTATTGTTGCACGGTCAAGTGTCGAATCTGAATACAAAGTATTAATTCACGCGCCTGTTGAAATCATATGGCTACAACAACTCCTTTTTGATATAGTACCGTCACATAAGTATGTTCTAGTTTTATGGTGTGACAATCTAAATTAAGAAGTCAAAAAGTGAACAAGCCAAGTCAAAAAGTGAGAAGTCACCCAACCCCACACAATCAGCTATTCAAGTTAGACCAGACTACTCAAGTAACTAAGTCTATTAAGGGAAAATTCAAATAACAAAGTTTGTTAAGAGAAAATCTTAATGGTTGTTGACTTACCAATTTTTGTGTCCAGTGTGTATTGTAGTTTGTTATATTTTCAGTTTTTGCTCTTCCCATATTTAGTGATTCGCTTGTATAAATGTGGGTGGGTTGCTATCAATAAAACCATTCAAAATTTACAAAGCAGTTCCTTCTTTTCGTTCTAGTTAATACCTTTTCACAGATCTTATAGTCAATGAGGAAATTAGAACGTTTTAAATAAAGAGAGATAGGCTCATTTATAGGTTCTCGAACAGTTCATCAACATCTATGTTATCTTGCATCTCAGGAAAATCATCACTAACATCAGGAGGAGCAGGCATAGGGCTTACAATACATGACACATTAGCAATAACATCATAAACAACATCATTCAAATGATTACAGATTGCTTTAATATTTATATCTTCTAAAGTTTTTGTAACGAAATCGATAATTAAAGAATACAAAAACAAATGTAAAGAAAGATGGACATTTAGATATATGTGGTTCATAGTCATGGGACAGACGGAGAACAATATTAATATTATTAGAGGGAATGTTCTCTGAATAAAAGACGGTGGCATTAGGGTTAGAGATTTATATAGCGCATCTCTATAAACCCTATGATTATAATCGTGAATAATCATAAATAATTATATATGCTAAGTATGAATTTTGAATAGGTTTCCTAACCTGCCCAGGGCACGCCGCCTCTGGATCTTGGCTTGCTGGCCTATAATGACCCAGATTTGTATACATACAGGAAAATAAATGTCAAATATTAAGCAGGACGAAATTTTGTTTAAAGGGGTGGTAAATGTAATACCCTAACCCTAATTTAGAAAGCAGGAAAACAAATAAAATATATAATTAAGAATGAAAAATAAATAAATTTAATAGAAAAATCGGGTGAAAATTTAGAAGGAGAAAAATATGAAATTTATTTATTATCCAAAAATAATGAATAAGGGAGCAGAATCAGGGAGGATTAATTAGAAGTTGGACGTTAGCTAATTCAGGAGACAACGGGCAGTAGATAACTTTTTGTTTGGGCACTGCTCATTGGAAGAATTGGAGGTGAAAATTAATTGCCCATATATTCTTAAAACTTGAAAGAGTTAAAAAGAGGAAGTGGAGTCCATAAGCAGTGAAGGCAACTATGCGTGAAAACTAGCGATTTTGGAGAGAACATTGGAGAGAGCGAGAGTAAAGACAGCAAGATTCTCAGCGAGACAGTAGGAGAGATTGAGAGCGGGAGCGGGAGTGAGACCAGTGAGAGCGAGAGCGAGATCAGCGATAGCGACAGCGACAACGAGAGTCACGAGAACAAAGCAAGAAAGCTGGAGAGAGAGCAAGATTATGAGAACAGAAAGAGCGAGATTTGGACAGAAGCATGGATTATGCGTTGAATTTGGCTACGAACTTATAGATTATACATGGAAAAACCCAAAAATTGAATTCAAAAAAAGAATGATGACGTACGGGCAAACGTTAGCAAAGATTAGGTGTCTTATTGAAAGGAATCCTTAAACCCTAAGTAATTTTAAAGAAGCCACCTGTAGGATGATTTGTCACACTGAGAAGAGCTGAAAACTACTATAAATAGGACCTTTTGCCTGAAGATTTAACCCATTCTCAAAACAAATATAAGTAACAAAGAATCGTGTGAAAAAGTAAGTGTGAGTGAGGAAGTTTTGTGATGTTAAAAGAGAAAAGCTCGGGTAAGGTGCTGCCCACATTTCTTCCCAAATTTCCTTCTTGTTTAAAAAGGGAAAGCTCTATTGATCAAATCATAAAGAATAATAAGGAATAATTATATCACCGTCAAGGTAAGTAGTTTATCTCACCCTCTCATTAAATGTTCTATGGTAGTGTACCTTTATTATATTGCATGATTATGTTAATTATTATATTGCATTACATGTTTAGAACACGTTTCTCTACAAGGGAAACCATGCATTATGTTTGTTCACGATTACGTTAAAATCAAAGTTTTAATTAGGTGTATGTTATGCTTCCAGTCTAATCTTACGTTTATGTTAATGGTTGATGTTGGATGCAACTCTGGCCCTACTGACTGCATGACCCGCTAATCATCAGATGGGTTAGTTTCCGCTTAAGTCCTCATCTTCCTATCAGGGTGGAGAAATTTATGCTCCCAGGGCTGGTAGGGCATGTATGATTGCACCCCTCCAGGCCTAATCTTACGTTATGTTTACGCTAGGGACTAGCAGGGTATGTATGGTTGCACCTCTCTAGTCCAATATTACATTTATGCTAATGGTTGATGTTGGATGCGACTCTGGCCCTACTGACTGCATGACCCTCTAATCATCAGATGGGTTAGTTTTCGCTTAGGTCCTCATCTTCCTATCAGGGCGGAGAGATTTATGTTGGAAGCATAACCGACCACCATATGTTATTATACGTTTTCGGTCCCAACCATATGTTTTCATGACATGTTGCTTGTGATTGTGCATTTGGTCACTACCTTACATGAGAACTACTTACTAGGTATATCATATACTCATCCTATATTCTTACAGACATTGTAGGTAAGGACACGACGTAGATGGCAGAATTGGACGTCACTCAAATAGCCAACCATCAAACTCACTATTATAGGCACGTGCATTTTGTACCACCACGCTAATGTTTTATGGATCCTGGTGTTTTGATAAATAAACTTTTTATATAGTTTTCTATCTAATTAATAAAATTTAGATATGTTCTTTGAAATTTTCACCAAAACTCATCTCATGATAAAAAAAGTCTAAGTATGCATGTCGTAGCGGTTGGATCATAATGTGTAAGGATCCAGTTGTGATAGTTTGGTATCAGAGTGTTTGGGCCAAATAGGCTCTATTGCATTAGAAGAGTCGTTGTTTTTTATGGTCGGCCTGTTAAATGATGCCTATAGCTACGCCAAATACGCTGGTAAGTGGAATTTTCGAACAAGTAATTTAGTAATAATTTAGTAAACATACGTATAAGTTAAAAAAAAAATTGATTTGAGAATACAGGACGTTCCATCCTTCAATATTTGACGAATCATCCGTGCATCCAATTATAACATTGAATTGGATAGAAATAGAACTAGTTTCCACTACATGAACATCCCAGAAGAACAGAAAGTAAATTGTGTCACCTTCATGTTAAAAGACGATATAAGGTTCTGGTGGGAAAATTGTAAGTTGTTAATATCAGGACATAAATTCGGGATGACCCTTATCATCCTAGACATAGGTGATTTTGACATAATACTAGGTATGGACTGGTTAGCAGCAAAATATGTAAGCATAGATTGCCATAATAAAGAGGTCATATTCACCTTTCCAACAGGAACCAAGTTTAAGTTTAAGAGTTCTAATACACCATCAGCCCCAAGAATAATTTCAGCCTTAAAAACTAAACATTTGCTCTACCATGGGGCTTGGTCATATTTAGCAAGCGTAGTAGATTTACGAAACCAAAAGGATGAAATTAAGGCCATTCCTGTAATAAGGGAATTTAAATATGTATTCCCAGAAGGGTTACCAGGTTTACCACCTAGTCGAGAAATAGAATTTCGTATAGATCTAATTCATGGAGCTGAACCAATATCTAAAGCACCATATAGAATGGCACCTGCGGAATTAAAAGAATTCAAAATACAGTTACAAGAATTGTTAGATAAGGGATTTATACGCCCTAGCGTGTCTCCATGGGGAGCACCTGTTTATTTGTTAGGAAAAAGGATGGATCAATGCGTTTATGTATAGATTATCGGGAGTTGAATAAGTTGACAATAAAGAATAAGTATCCACTCCCACGCATTGATGACCTATTTGACCAATTACAAGGAGCCTCAGTATTCTCCAAAATAGACTTACGATCTGGATATCATCAACTACGAATCAAGGAGTCCGATATACCCAAGACTGCTTTCCGAACAAGATATGGGCATTATGAATTCGTTGTGATGCCCTTTGGATTAACGAATGCCCCCGCAGCCTTCATGGACTTGATGAATAGAATTTTTAAGGACCATCTTGATAACTTTGTGATCGTATTTATAGATGATATTTTAGTCTATTCCAAGTCAGAGGCAGAACATGAAAGAAAAACATCTTAGGGACGTTCTTTCCATAAAAGAAATGAAAAGTTGTATGCCAAATTCTCCAAGTGTGAGTTTTGGGTGGGACAAGTTGCCTACCTAGGGCATATTGTAAAGCAAGAAGGAATCTCAGTGGATCCTGCTAAGATTGAAACGGTTATCAACTGGCCTCGCCCAACAACAAGTCAGCGAGGTGCGAAGCTTCCTTGGATTAGCAGGATATTATAGACGATTTGTGAAAAACTTCTCAAGTATAGCATTACCCTTAACTAACCTTACTAAGAAGAATAATCCTTTTGTTTGAAACCAAGCATGTGAGGAAAGCTTCTAGGAACTAAAAGAAAAGTTGACCACGACCCCTATTCTCACCATACCTGACGGATTAGGGGGTTTAATTGTGTACAGTGACGCATCGAAGAAGGGGCTTGGTTATGTATTGATGCAACACGAAAAGGTAATAGCATATGCTTCAAGACAACTAAAACCTTGTGAACAAAATTATCCAGTTCATGACTTGGAGTTAGCTGCCGTAGTCTTTGCTTTAAAGATATGGAGACATTACTTATATAGGGAAAATATCCAAATTTATACAGATCATGAAAGCCTTAAGTACTTCTTTACCCATAAAGATTTAAATATGAGGCAACGAAGATGGTTAGAATTAGTCAAAGACCATGACTGTGAGATCCTCTATCATCTAGGAAAAGTTAACATTGTTATTGACGCTCTTAAGCAGAAATCAGCTCATACAACAGCTCTAAGTACCATCTCCAAACACATAATGGATGACCTTGAAACACTGAGATCTCACTAATATTAAACACCTTCACAACTCGAATAGCACAGTTAATTGCAAGACCTACATTAAGGCAAAAGATAATTGATGCATAGCAAATAGATAAATACCTAAACAAACAATTGCAATCAGAGAATGGAGAAACCAATCAATTCTCTATAGCCCCAGACTCTACACTTCTCTACCATGGGCGTCTATGTGTACCAGATGATGAAGAAATCAAGAAAGAACGACTAAAAAAAGCTCATGAATCACACTTTTCAATACATCCTAGGAGTACCAAAATGTATCGAGACTTGAAAGCACATTACTGGTGGTGTAACATGAAAAAGGATATAGCCGACTATGTAAGTAAATGTTTGGTTTGTCAATAGGTGAAAGCTCTACTGCAACGACCACAAGGACTTCTTCAGCCTTTAAATGTTCCAGAATGAAAATGGGAACATATTTCTATGGACTTCATCTTAAGACTCCCGAGAACTGTTAAAGGCCACAACATGATTTGGGTGATTGTAGATCGACTCACCAAATCGGCCCACTTCTTAACATGCAAGACTACTCACATTACAAAAGCACTAGCTCAAATGTACTTAAAAGACATCCGGATACATGGAATCCCAGTATCAATTATTTCAGATCGAGACCCTCGTTTTGTCTCCAAATTTTGGAAAAGTTTGCAGAAAGCAATCGGTACACAACTAAATTTCAGCGCAACCTTCCATCCACAAACTGTGGCCAAACAGAACGAGTTAATCAAATCTTAGAAGACATGTTGAAGGCATGTACTTTGGATTTTACTGAAGCATGGGATTCACAGATACATCTTACAAAATTTGCTTATAATAATAGTTATCAGGTGACAATTGGTATGGTTCCCTTCGAAGCCTTGTACGGGAAGAAATGCAGATCCCCTATACACTGGGATGAAATTGAGGAGCGAACACTACTAGGACCTGAATTAGTGCAGTAAACATCAGAGTCAATTAAGCTAATTCGTGAAAGAATGCGAACAGATCAAAGCAGACAGAAGAATTATG
>NW_024064860.1:157024-177101 GCF_009727055.1 Benincasa hispida | reverse complement strand
TGGAATTCAAAGTAGGAGATCACGTATTTCTAAAGGTAGCACCAATGAAGGGCATTATGTGTTTCAGACGAAAAGACAAGCTCAGCCATCGCTTCATTGGACCCTTTGAAATATTAGAACGTATTGGCCAAGTAGCTTACCGATTGGCATTACCACCCACACTTTCTAAAATACATAATGTCTTTCATGTATTGATGCTTCGAAAATACGTGTTTGACCCATCACACGTAGTAAATTATGAACCTCTACAAATAAGTGAAAACTTGGAATATGAGGAGACTCCGGTTTGCATCCTAGCAAGAGAGAAGAAGTCGCTTTGTAATCGAGAAATAAGTTTAGTGAAGGTTCTCTGAAGAAATCAGCAAGTGGAAGAAGCTACATGGGAATGAGAAGAAGAGATGAAAGACAAATACCCTTATCTTTTTAAGAACCAAGAAACTTTCAAGGATAAAAGTTCTTAAGGGGGGAAGAATGTAACGACCTAGATTTATACGCATACAGGAAATTAAATGTCAAATATTAAGCAGGACAAAATTTTGTTTAAAGAGGTGGTAAATGTAATACCCTAACCCTACTTTAGAAAGCAGGAAAACAAATAAAAAATATAATTAAGAATGAAAAATATATAAATTTAATAGGAAAATCGGGTGAAAATTTAGAATGAGAAAAATAGGAAATTTATTTATTATCCAAAAATAATGAATAAATGAGCAGAATCAGGGAGGATTAATTAGAAATTGGACGTTAGCTAATTCAGGAGCCAACGAGCAGTAGATAACTTTTTGTTTGGGCACTGCTCATTGGAAGAATTGGAGGTGAAAATTAATTGCCCATATACTCTTAAAATTTGAAAGAGTTAAAAAGAGGAAGTAGAGTCCACAAGCAGTGAAGGCAACCATGCGTGAAAACTAGTGATTTTGTAGAGAACATTGGAGAGAGCGAGAGTAAAGAGAGCGAGATTCTCAGCGAGACAGTAGGAGGGAGCGAGAGCGGGAGCGAGAGCGAGAGCAGCGACAGCGACAACGACAACGAGAGTCACGAGAGCAAACAAGCGAGAAAGCTGGAGAGAGAGCGAGATTATGAGAA
This sequence comes from Benincasa hispida, assembly GCF_009727055.1. NCBI lineage: Eukaryota > Viridiplantae > Streptophyta > Magnoliopsida > Cucurbitales > Cucurbitaceae > Benincasa > Benincasa hispida. Next base: position 176,015 of record NW_024064860.1, on the reverse strand, counting down.
CAGAAAGAGCGAGATTTGGACAGAAGCATGGATTATGCATTGAATTTGGCCACAATCTTATAGATAATACATGGAAAAACACTAAAATTGAATACAAACAAAGAATGATGACGTAAGGGCAAACGTTAGCCAAGATTAGGTGTCTTATTGAAAGGAATCCTTAAACCCTAAGTAATTTTAAAGAAGCCACCTATAGGATGATTTGTCACACTGAGAAGAGCTGAAAACTACTATAAATAGGACCATTTGCCTGAAGATTTTAACTATTCTCAAAACAAATCTCAGTAACAAAATCGTGTGAAAAAGTAATGTGAGTGAGGAAGATTTTGTGAGGTTAAAAGAGAAAAGCTTGGGTAAGGTGCTGCCCACATTTCTTCCCAAATTTCCTTCTAGTTTAAAAAGGGAAAGCTCTACTGATCAAATCATAAAGATAATAAGGAATAATTAGATCACGTCAAGGTAAGTAGTTTATTCACCCTCTCATTAAATGTTCTATGGTAGTGTACCTTTATTATGTTGCATGATATTATGTTAATTGTTATATTGTATTACATGTTTAGAACACGTTTCTCTACAAGGGACCCCATGCATTATGTTTGTTCATGATTACGTTAAAATCAAAGTTTTAATTAGGTGTAAGTTATGCTTCCAGTCTAATCTTACGTTTATGTTAATGGTTGATGTTGGATGTGACTCTGGCCCTACTGACTGCATGACCTGCTAATCATCAGATGGGTTAGTTTCCGCTTAAGTCCTTATCTTCTTATCAGGGCGGAAAAATTTATGCTTCTAGGGCTGGCAGGGCATGTATAGTTGCACCCCTCCAGGCCTAATCTTACATTATGTTTATGCTAGGGACTAGCAGGGTATGTATAATTGCACCCATGTAGTCCAATATTACGTTTATGCTAATGGTTGATGTTGGATGCGACTCTGGCCCTACTGACTGGATGACCCGCTAATCATCAGATGGGTTAGTTTTCGCTTAGGTCCTCATCTTCCTATCAGGGCGGAGAGATTTATGTTGGAAGCATAACCGACCACCATATGTTATTATACGTTTTCGGTCCGAACCATATGTTTTCATGACATGTTGCTTGTGATTGTTCATTTGGTCACTACCCTATGTGAGAACTACTTATTGGGTATATTATATACTCATCCTATATTTTTATAGACTTTGTAGGTAAGGACACAGCATAGATGGCAGAATTGGACGTCGCTCAAATGGCCAACCATCAAACTCACTATTATAGGCACATGCATTTTGTACCACCACGCTAATGTTTTATGGATCCTGGTGTTTTGATAAATAAACTTTTTATATAGTTTTTCTATCTAATTAATAAAATTTAGATATGTTCTTTGAAATTTTCAGCAAAAATCATCTCATGATAGAAAAGTCTAAGTATGCATGTCGTAGCGGTCGGATCATAATGTGTAAGGATCCGGTCGTTACATGGCCGAGTAGTGAGACCTTAGTACTTTGTTGTTCGACGCACCAACTAACAAATTCAAAGCATTCCAATAGTTTTAGTAACATGTTTTAAAAAATTGTACCATATTAGTAAACTGAAAAGCAACATTCTCACTAGGATCAGGCTCAGTTTGATCAACCCTTAATACTAAGATTCTCACTAATAGGCATTTCCTAAAAACTAACATGCACATTTTTAACAGCACTATCAGAAACATTAACTATACAAACATCAACTCTAGGCAAAACATCAGACCATGCCACTTTCTCAAAGTACATAACATAATGTAATGTGAAGCAGTCATATTTAAATTTAAATTCTCCCTCAAATGTATGGGTGGAAATAAATATGTAATGTCCTCAAACTAGAATTATTGCTTTTGGGTAAAATCATGGCTTTCGCCCAAACCCAAATTCTTTTATAGGAATAAATTAATTGCTAGAATTTTAGTTTATGTAGCTTGAATGCAGCTCGAAGGGCCTCAAATTGAATAGAATCGAGTGATTTGGTAAAAATATGACAACTTGTTTCTTAGTTCTCACATGTTCCAGCATAATTTATATTCCACGAGTCCACAAAGGAAATGGTGGTGAATGTCAATATGCTTGGTCATGCTGCGATGCAAAGAAATTTTTGAAATGTTGATTACACTAATATTGTCACAATATAAAGTCGTCACATCTTCTTGACATCATACTCTTTTAGCGATTGCTTCATCACAACTTCCTATGATTCTTTTGTATAAGCTTTCATTCACACTTTCAATATTTTTGTCCGGAGAGATTTTGGAATGAGTGTGAGTAGGAGTCCTCTTAGAGCTAGCCTTTTTCGAGCCAAATTTGTTAATTATGTTTTTAGCATACTTGCTTTGTGATATAAAGATGCCAGCTTTCGTTTGTTTAACTTGAAAGCCAAGTAAGCATGTCTTCGTCAACCACGGTCATTTCAAATTCTATTTGCATCTTGTTTCACATGATGTTCTACCAGTTGTAAGTGTCATTCGCCTTGCTTTCGGAATGAGGAGCTCCGGTCGTCGGTTGGCTCGTCTGAGAGGAGGGAGAAGTGATGGAGTTTCCTCCTTTCAAATTTACATTAAACATTTCTCTTCTTGAACTTTGGGACCCATTCTACCATTAAACGCTGCAATTTCGAGCTTGCTGGCCTGGGTTTATACTGTTTGATAGCCTGAGAGTGGCATTTACAAAATCAGAATCTTTAGGATGCAAATAAACATGCCCAATGGAAGTGTTTGAGTATAATACAAAAGTAGTGATCTACTCGAATTGCAGAACACTGAGATTCGGAAAAGAAATGTTTTGGTTGGCTTTAGAGTTGGGTTTCGGTTTTGTCTGATTAGAATGGTCATTGGATATGCATAACTCTTATGTCGATTTTTATTTCACATTTTATTTGCTTCTGAACCCTTCCAAGATTCTTGCACACAAACTGAAAAGAAGAATTGAATGTCACTCTTTTTAACCAATTTGTCAAGGAGTTATGAAACCAATATATGTGATTGAGTTTAGGTTCTTGGTTAAACTTTCATTTTGAGAATCATATTAAAGTGTGGTTTGGATGCTATTTATGTGGTTGAATGTTTCTTTGAGACTCATTGTTTGATTAAAGAATGATTTACTGTGTTCAAATTTTGTTTTCAAGTTTTGTTTATGTGAGTACAACTTTTTTTTTTTTTTTTTTTTTTTGGAGCTTATTGTATGATTAAAGGTTTGTTATTGAACTTTTCAAGTTAAAAATTGGATTCTAATCTTATTCTCATGGCTGGACTTTACTATTAATCATTCACGTAGCTTAATTCCTTTTATTTAGAGATTTTGTTCGTAGGTTCATTTTCTTCTTGGTTAAGTCTGAAGTATTTTTTTTAGCATTCTTGCTTTTTAATTTTCAACAGAGTTAAATGGTGATTTAAATATTTTATTCATGTGATTAAAACTCATTTGGAGATATTTTATTTGCATGATAAAAATTTGATATGCCATTTGATGCTTTTTCATGGGATATTTGCATTTATGATAAGTTTTCATTTGATATATTTTTTTCATCGGATAAATTATGGATAAAAGTTAGATAAATTTTCGAAATAAATATACAAAGAATATACTGATGGGATAAGATCATTTATTAATTTGGCAAAGAAGCATGTAGATAGAGAAGGACATTGTCCATGTAAAAGGTGTCAAAATGTGATAATGAAATAGCCTCATGATGTCAAATGTGATTTATAAACATATGAAATGATTCAGCTATAATAGGTGGATATATAATAGAGAAAACCCAAATTTTTCCTTTTTTAAACCTAGGAGAACAGATAAAACACATAATGAACATGAAGAAGTTTCAAATAAAAGTGGGGTTAGTTTAATTGCAAAAACAATACAAGTATCTAACTCAATAGAGAATTGGAGACATGTTATTTTATAGGATGATACAAGAGATTTGGGAACTAAATTATAATACATTTACGGTTGCAAATTTTAAATGTGATTGGGTTGAGAACAGAGGTGGCATCAAAACTGATGAACATGGTTTTGTGTTAGTTGATTTAAATAGAATAGGCCACAAGAATAATTCTTTATGCCATCCCAAGCAAGACAAGTATTTTGTGTTGAGGATCCAAGTGATGGTCAATAGTCTATTGTTCTTACTCCACCATAAAGAGATTTCGAGGATCAATACAATGACAATGTACTTGGAGATACTGCTCTACATTATCAAGGAATTCCTAAAGCTATCTTAGATATTGAATCTAGAATTAATTTGGATGAGAACACTTCAACATATGTACGAGTTGATTGTGAAGGCAAATGGATTCCTAAAGAGTAAATGTATGGGTGTGTTTTCACTTACTAATTAATTTTTATAATTTTGTTGTATTTGACATCTAACTAAACTCTATCTATTTTTCAGGATAATTCTTACACCATGGAGATAACAAGTGATGAGGACTTGCAACTTGGTTTGGATAATGTCAATGAAAATATGGAACTGAAGCAAGATAAAATACCAAACAAGAAGAAAGGCGAACGCGGGGACCGACTATTATGCATGAGGTAACAAAAATTAGGAGTATAGGGAAGAAAAAATTGGTTGAATATAATGATGATGGAGTACAGATTGGAGACAATGGATATAAGTTAAAAATCTTTCATTGGATCTACTGTGCATCATCATATCCCGATTACATATACATCTTGGAAGTGTGTATCGACTGACTTAAAAGAAAAACTGTTTAATATTGTTGAGGTATGTATATTTTTCTTTGTTGAGGTATTATATTAATATTTTACTTGAAAAATAATAATCAAATTTTTTAAATGTCTAGGTATATTTTTTGCTGTAGGTTCAGTTTGCAGTCTAGAATACTTGATAGGTTATTTGTCTGCAGGATGCATTTAATCTTAGCATTTATCCTAATAAGCAATTGTGATTGTCTTACATAAACCTTCCAAGCATTGTCACTGCTCCTGCTTTAGGCAGTTTCAATTGACCTACTTCTGTTTCAGCGACTCTAAAATCTTTTTATTTTAACAAAATTATTTTGATGTGCAAAAGTGTAATATCTCCTTCTAAGTTTTCAGTTTAGGGTAATTATGATTGGTAGCATTTTTAGGAATAATAACTAAGTGTATAATATTATTTTTTAAAAAATACAAATATAGTCAAGTCTATGAGCTATAGACTTCCATTGTTGATAGATTCTTACTAGTGATATGGTCTATCGCTGATAAACTTTTTCTAATAATATGGTCTATCTCTGGTAGACTAATTAAAATTTTCCATATTTGTAATTTTTTTTACATTATGTTATATCTGCTAATACTTTAGGTCTAATATCTATATTTGTAACTCTACAAGATGTTTAGAAACTCTCGGGGGTCAGGCATATTGGATACAAAGATTTAGCAATGTAATGATTGTTTTGGAACCTTTTTCTTTATTCCTTTCTGATGGCATATCTTCTTGTAGGTAGGGAAGCTTAGTCTCTTACATGGGGATTCCAATATGTCCATTTTTTTATTTTTTATTGTGGGATACACCATCTTAGCTGACCAAGCCTTGAAGGTGAGATAAATAGAAGTATATTGATCTTGCTTTGAAACTAATGAAATGGCTAATTCTTAGTAATGAACAAGTCAAATAACTTAGAAAGGTATGAACTTAAAGTATTGGAGTAATTCATAACTTCATTTAAGCAATGGAAATTCGTTTTAGATTCATTCAGGATATATACAATTAATTTATGAAATGTAATAATTGTAGGTCGATTTAAGATATATCTGTTATATTTTATGAAACTAGTTCATATCTTTATGTAATGCACAACTTGATTCATAGTATATAATTAATGATACTCATTTAAAAAATATATTTTATTTAATTAGGAAGGTGATTAACTCTATTATCGGTGTTAGAAAGATATTACATAATATGGAGGATATTTTGTTCTCGATTTAAAAGTATATGAAAATACTGAAAACGGTAAGAAAAAAATATAAAAACAAAACTCTCGTGAGTTTTGATATAAAAATCGTGCAAAAGTTTAAAGAACTGTTATAATTCTACTATTGTGACAATAATTTGAAAATAAACATTTTTTTTTTTAGTTAAACAACATGCTAGAACAATCAAACTAAGGCTCTTTAGTGATGATTTTATCTTTAGTTTAATTTTATATTTTCAAAATTTTCATTCGTTTTCATCATTCCAATTTTTCAATTATAATTTTTACCTTTCTTAAATAAATACGTGAACTTCTATTGAAATTTAAAAGTAAGAATAAGTTTTTGAAAACTACTTCTTTTAATTTTTAAATTTACTTGATTTTTTAAAATAGTAGCATAAATTCTAGAGCAAAATATAAAAACTAGTGCCTAGAAGTAGTGTTTATAAACTTCATTTACAAAACCAAAAACCACAAACTTAAACATCGTTTGATAAACATTTTGATTTAGATTGTAGTTTTAGATTTTTTTATTCTTCGATCAGTCCATATATATTACTTCAACTTCTAAATTTCTATACTTTGTTATTGACTTTCTATTTATATTTTGAAAAACCAAGCTAGATTTAAATTTGTTTTTATTTTAGAATTTTCCTATAATTTCAAGTGTTTGTTTTAAAAGTATGAAAATATTATAATTGAAAAATGGAAAAGAAAGAAATATTGAATTCAAAAATAAAAAAAAAATCGTTACTAAACCTATCTTAAATTACTATTAAATCTTCAAAGAAAAAAAATGAGATGTTAAAAGAATCTAACAAAAAAATGCCAAAAACAGTAACCTCTTTAATAGTGACTAAGATAATTCAATTATAAATTGGATCTATCTCAAATCGTAGCCTATCATATCAAGAAAAATAGAACCCTAAAACTAAAGAGAGAAGACATGGGTTATTGTTTCTTATACAACTCAATGCTTCCATCACTTGTTTTGATTTTAACCATTGCAGGATCAATAATGTCACCATGTTGAGCTTTGTCAAAGAGTTCAAAATACCCACGACCTTTCAATAAATGGTCAGTAGTAATTCTGAACCAATTAAGTTCAAATCAGAAACTATTTGCACATTGCAAATCCAAAGATGACGATTTGGGATACCATATAGTAGAAGTTGGGCAACCCTATGAATGGAAGCTTAAGGAAAATGCATGGTCCACAACACTCTTTTGGTGTACTTTAAGTACTTCAACAAACCTTCATCTCACATTTGAAGTGTTTTTGAGAGAAAAAGGAGAGTGGTTGGGTTCTCGATGCAATTTTAGGACTTGCATGTGGTATGGTCGAGATGATGGCATTTATTTATTAAATATTCCTCAAGGTTCTTTTGAACTTATACATAAATGGGAACATTAGTTCGCCTTTAGTTGGCTATTTTAATTCAAAGGTAAATTATTAATACATATAATTAAAGAGGGAATGTGAAAAGCAGGGCAGAGTTTGATCCTGCAACTATGCAATTTACTGTCTAACACAGAGTGTAGCTCAAATCACGTCTATAATATATTATGGCTCATGAAGTCTGTAATTCGAATACAATCATCCCTTATTATATTTAATATATATATATTATATATATAATATATTATGCAATTTACCGTAAATTTAATATCTATTATTTTATCAAACACTTACGGTGTGCTTTTGATCATTCAAGTATGACGTTTATCATTTATTTACCGCTCAATATTTGTTTGATCCAGCAAGCTATTATGTTTATTTTCTCGTTTGCGAAAAGAATGTTATAAGCATAAAATACTAATAATAAGAATTAAGGTTAAAGTATTATTTTATGGTCCTATATTTTATGTATTATAAATGTTCAATTTTAGTCTTTGTTGTATCAATAAATCTTAAAATTAGTCATTCCTATAATTAGTATATGTATTATTGTCTTTTTACTAAAAAGAACTTTCAAATACATTAGCGTTCAATCAAAATTATAATATAACATAACATTAATAGTATGCTATTGCATGAGTAGAGGATTCGACCGCCAAACCTCAATGTAATAGTGCTTTTAAATATAAAAAACTATTAGATTGTAGAATACACTTTATTGAATATAAATATGAGGTTAATTAGTATATTCAATATCATCCATATCCATCAATATCATCCTAGTTCATTTTGTCTGATATAATTTTTTTTTCATTTTAATTGAATCTAATAATTAATTAAATGTACGAGCATAAATGTAATCATAAATTAAAATTTGTATTATTTAATATATTTAAGTTTGATCGTTAATGATAAATTCTATTAAAAATTAAATAATTTAACTTAATTACAAAACAGAAGTATTAAAAAATACATAAATAAGCCTAACATAGTTAGAATATCAATAACTAATAATTAATATTTAATAACAAGAATACTTTTATAGAGTATAATTAACGATCACAAAATTTATGTTAAATGGTTATAAAGAGAACATTTAATATAAACACGAACCTAGTATAGCTAAAATTAATCTAATCCTAAATTTTCACATTGAGTATAAAGAGTATATATATATATATATACGTGTATATATATATAAACACGAACCTAGTATGGCTCAAATTAATCTAATCCTAAATTTTCACATTGAGTACAAAGAGTATATATATATATATATAAACACGAACCTAGTATGGCTAAAATTAATCTAATCCTAAATTTTTACATTGAGTACAAAGAGTATATATATATATAAATTTTGATAAAGTGAACAATGATGATGCTATTTTTTATTTTTTGTTTTTTGTTTTTTTTTTTTGTTTTTTTGCAAAGATATTTGATAGTTAAAAGGAGAGATAGATTTCGCGGCATGAGGTCAAGATACAAAAAAAACACCACATAAACCAACAAAACACAAAAATAAAGCACACACAACTCAAGGGAAAGGATCTTGAGGAGAAGAGCTCTCTTAGGCTCTGCCAAATGAAGCCTCAGGCGATTTAAAAAACAAATAAAAATCTTAGATCAAGCAACCATACTAATCGATATTAATCACTTAGGGAAGATGCAAAGTAGCACCGTGCGTGCATATTACATTCGCATGCCAAAGAGAGATCAAATGGGAAGATGTCCCATATAGCCTTACTATAAGTAGCACCACACATGATTAATAACAACAAAGTAAGTTTTCAGACCTTACGCCTCAATCAACTAACCTGTACAAGTGACAAATCAAATTATGCTTCGCATGCCTAAGAGAGATCAAATGGGAAGACGTCCCATATAGCCTTACTATAAGGTAATAAAATAACAAATGATTTGTAGGTTCAACTCTACCATTACAGAAGACAAAGTCACTCGAGATATCAAACACCATTTACTAATTTGATCCCTTGTTTGCAAACAATTTCGAAAAAAAAAACCATGGAGTGAGTGAATGTTGGGGAATATTATCTACAAACCAAATGAGATTAACCCAAGACACCATGAGATGCCTAGAGTGTCAAAACTTCTAGGCACTAACGACAAAAAATGGACTAGATCTACAATAATCTTGACATTTTTGTTAAAAAAAAAAAATTGAGGACTTAATTGACATCTTTCTAAGTTTAATAAACACATAAGTGGAAGATTCGAACCTCAATTCTCTTAATAAAAAAATATATATTTTTTTATTTTTTAGCTAATTGAGCTATGATGGTGTTCAACTTGATTAAAAAAATATTGAAATTAAATTTTAGAAAAGTTAAGAGATTAATGATTTTTCTCCCATAAAAGAAAAGTCTTAGAAAATAAAAGACAACGAAATAGCTAAATTTTAAGGATAACAATTCGTTCCTGTACTATCAAGCAAGAAAAAAAATTTAAAGAAACCCCAAATAGTTAGTCATACTTATCTAAGGAAAAATATTTAATATAAAAAAATCTCTAAGATCACATTTGAATCACAAAATATTTTTCATAACTATAGATATTAAATATCTAGAATTAAATGCCTGAGATAATTAATATCTAAAAATTAAATATATACGTGGTCAATTTATTTATTTTGTAAATAAAAACTAAAATCAAATAATTACTTAATTAGTTGGAGATCAATTTATGTAGTCATCAATTAAATTTAGCATTATTCAATTTATTGTTATATTAATTAATTATTTAATCCACTAAAATAAATATAAAAGGATATTTTTATATTAGACATAATTAAATTATTTAAATTAGTAACTAAATGTGATTAAATTAATATAAACTAAAGTAGAATATTGATAAGTCATAATAATAATTATATTAGATAGTTAAGATGACATAAACATAAATTATAAAGATATTAGTTGAAATTTATTAAATCTAAATAAGATATTTATATTTAATAATTAATTAAAATTAATAGCAATGAATAATTAATATTAATTTTTTGATTAATTAGATTATATTTTTAGTGTTCAACTTCACGACATAAAAATCTCTCAATTATGCAGGGTATAAAAATATCTATGTCGGATGAATTTTAAAGATTCTTGGATAGTAACATCCTAAATTTTAAAAAATAAAATTCTATGAAACAAACGAGGAAACTAAATATTAGTCTAAATTCTATGTGAAATCATGTGAAACAAACTTTCATAAGTGAAGAGTTTTTTTTTTAGCCATCTTCCATCCCTTTTCATCTTCTCGAAGATTGAAAGAGATGTTTTGATGATTGATTAATGATATTTATAGGCAATTTGGTTATAATTAGAGGGGTTTTTTTTTATATATAAAAAAGAAATGTGAATAAAATTGAATATGTTTATATTAGCAACAAACCTTAATTTCAAAGATAATAAAGGTAGAGATAGTATCCCCTAGCAAACAAGTTGGAATATGTAAGAGGCTAGAAAGCAAGTGTGAAATAAAAAGAGAATAACTTAATAAAAGTCACATTAATAAAATAGTTATAATAATTTTAATTAATCAAGTTCCACTATTTTCATCTAAAAAGGAGAAAACTATCAAACTCAAGCTAGAATTACTTACCAGAGCCCATACTCATGCTTGTAATCAATGGGCAAATAAATCAATTATTTGAATTAATATTATTTAAAATAGAATATTCGAATTTTATTTTAAATGAAAATTTTGTTTGATGAAGTTACTTAGTATGCTGAAGAAGATAAAAACTTAGCTGGATGAGCTGAGAAATGACAATGCAAAAGTTGGATTGTTGAGTGTTTAGTTGAAGAAGTGTTACTCAATTTGAGAGAAAAACCAGTGAGCTTCGCCTCTCAAAATTCCCTCAATTCAGTTCATTTTTAGTCCAACTCAATCTAAGGTCCAATGAAAATAATAGGAAAGATCTATTTGTTTGTCTATACCTTATTACTGTGGAGATTGAAGCTGAATTTTAAGTTTGAAGTCTTCAAAGGTGAGTTCTAATGAAACCCTATTTTTATTTGATGAACATGTTTAATTTGACTTTAAAATTAATGAATTAATGTGTTTAATGATCCTAACTTCTTCCGCTAATTGCATGCTAACTCTATCAAAAGTCTCCACTGAGGATGTATGTATATGTCCAGCACAACTGTACATGGATCCAAACTATCCTGAGTATGTGTGCAAGCTTAATAAAGCCATCTATGGGCTCAAACAAGCATCTCAAGCTTGGAATAACATGCTGAGAGAATCCTTAATCTCGTGGGGTTTTCAGAAAGCCAGGTCTGGTACCTCGTTGTTTGTTTTTCAAAATTGCTCTGTGTTGATTATATTACTCATCTATGTCGATGATGTTATCATAATAGAAAATGATGCCTCTCTTATTAGAAAATTGTATTATATTCAATTAAAGTAAATATGTTGATGACTTGTTAAACAAGATTGGACTTAGCGATTTAAAGCCTGCTCCTTCACCAAATATCATGAACCAATCGTTGTCCCTAACTGATGGCACACTTATGGATGATCCCTTTATTTATCGAAGCACGATTGGGGCACTACAATACTTGACAAATACAAGGACTGACATTACATATGTGTTAATCAACTAAGTTAGTTTCTTAAACGACCCACAGATGACACTAACAGACAGTTAAATGGGTGCTTCGCTATTTTAGTGGCACGAGACACTATGAGTTTTACATAAAACCTACTTTTGATCTCCCAATCTCCGCTTGGCAACAAATGTGGATAATCGAAAATCCGTGGTATCCTACTATGTGTTTCTTGGTGGTAACTTAGTGTCGTGGTCCTCTAAAAAGCAGTCTGTTGTCGCATGGTCAAGTACCGAATCTGAATATAGAGCGTTAGTTCACACGCCCATTGAAATCATATGGCTACAACAACTCCTTTGTGAGATAGTACAGTCACATAAGTCTGTTCTGGTTTTTTGGTGTGGCAATCTAACCACCTGTGCTCTAGTTGTTAACCTCATGTTTCATGCTAGGATGAAACATATTGAGATTGATGTTCATTTTGTTAGGGATCAGGTTCTACAAGGCTACTTGGACGTGTGGTATGTCCCTTCCTCAGATCAAATTACTGACTGCCATTCTAAGACTCTAGCTCATTCCTAATTTTTCAATCTGAGGTCCAAACTCATGGTTTTTTATCTCCCCTCTCGTTAGACGGTGAATATTGAGGTAACAAGCCAAGTCAGAAAGTGCCAAGTCACCCAACCCTACACAATCAGCTATTCAAGTCTATTTAGGGAAAATTCAAATAACAAAGTTTGTTAAGAGAAAATTTAATGTGTTGTTGACTTACCAAAATTTGTGTGCCATATGTATGGTAGTTTGTTATGTTTTCAATTTTTTCTCTTCCTAGATTTAGTGATTCGCTTGTATAAATATGGGCCGGTTGCTATCAATAAAATCATTCGAAATTTACAAAGGAGTTTCTTCTTTTCTTTCTAGTTAATACCTTATCACAGATGTTATAGTCAATGAGGCAATTAGAACGTTGTTAAAAAAGAGAGAGAGGCTTATTTATAGACTCTCGAACAGTTCATCAACATCTATGTTATCCTAAATCTCAGGAAAATCATGACTAATATCTGGAGGAGAAGGCGTGGAGCTTGCAATACTTGACACATTAGCAATAACGTCATATACAACATCATTCAAATGATTAAGGATTGCTTTAATATTTATATCTTCTAAAGTGTTTGTAAGGAAATCGGCAATTAAAGAATACAAAACAAATGTAAAGAAAGATCGATGTATAGATATACGTGGTTCATAGTTATGTCCATGGGGAATGTTTTTTGAATGCAAGACGACACCATTAGGGTTAGAGAGTTTATGTAGCATATTTCTCTAAACCTTAGGGTTATAATCGTGAATAATCATAAATAATTACATATGCTAAGTAAGAATTCTAAATAGGTTTCCTAACCCTACCGACACGCATCCCCTAGACCCTTGCTTGCTCACCAAGTAGCGAGACTCCCGTACTTCATTGTCCGAAGCACCAACTAACACATTCCAAGCATTCCAATAGTTTTAGTGACATATTTTCAAAATTTTGTACCATATTAGTAGACTGAAAAGCAACATTCTTACTAGGACCAGGCTTAGTTCGATCACTATAACACTAAGATTCTCACTAGTAGGAATTTCCTAAAAACCAACATGCACATTTTCAACAGCACTATCAGACACATTAACTGTACTAACATCAACTTCAGGCAAAACATCAGACTATGCCACTTTCTCAACGGTACAAACATACAAAGTACTTAATATAATGTGATGTGAAGCAGTCATATTTAAATTTAAATTCTCTCTCAAATAGATGGATGGAAATAAATATGTAATAAATGTCCTCAAACTAGAATTATTGCTTTCGGGCCTTATAATCATGTATTTCGCCCAATCCCAAATTCTTTTATAGGAATAAATTAATTGCTATGATTTTAGTTTATGTAGCTTGAATACAACTTGAAGGGCCTCAAATTGAATAGAATCAAGTGCTTTGATAAAAATATGACAACTTGTTTCTTAGTTCTCACATGTTCCAGCATAATTTATCTTCCACGAGTCCACAAAGGAAAGGGTGGTGGATGTCAATATGCTTGGTCATATTGTGATGCAAAAATTTTTTGAAATGCTAATTGCACTCATATTGTCACAATATAAAGTCTTGTGAACATCATCCTCTTTTAGCGATTGCTTCATCACAACATGCTATGAATCTTTTGTATAAGCTTTCATTCACACTTTCAATATTATTGTCCCAGAGATTTTGGAATGAGTGGGAGCAGGAGTCCTCTTAGAGCTAGCCTTTTCCGAGATAAATTTGTTAACTAAGTTTTTTGCATACTTTCTCTGTGATATAAAGATGCCAGCTTTCATTTGTTTAACTTGAAAGCCAAGTAAGCATGGCTTTAGAGTTGGGTTTTGGTTTTGGTCTGATTAGATTGGTCATTGGATATGCATAAACTTTATGTCGATTCATTATTTCATATTTTATTTGCTTCTGAACCCTTAAAAAATTCTTGCACAAAACTGAAGAGAAGAATTGAAAGTCACTCTTTTTACAAATCTATCAAGGATTATGGAAGTAATATATGTGATTGAGTGTAGGTTCTTGGTTAAACTTTCATTTTGAGAATATTTGTCTATTAAAATGTGGTTTGGATGCTATTTATGTGGTTGAATGTTTCTTTGAGACTCATTGTTTGATTAAAGAATGATTTGCTGTGTTCAAATTTTGTTTTCAAGTTTGTTTATGTGTTAACACTTTTTTTTTTTGGAGCTTATTGTATGATTAAAGGTTTGTTATTGAACTTTTCAAGTTAAAAATTGGATTCTAATCTTATTCTCATGGCTGGACATTACTATTAATCATTCACATAGCTTCATTTCTTTTGTTTAGAGATTTTGTTCGTAGGTTGATTTTCGTCTTTGTTAAGTTTCTTGAAGTAATTTTTTAGCATTCGTGCTCTTTAATTTTCAAAAGAGTTAAATGGTGATTTAGATGTTGTATTTATGCGATTCAAACTCATTTGGAGATGTTTTATTAGCATGATAAAAATTTGATGTCATTTGATTTTTTTTAATCGGATAAATTATGGATAAAAGTTACATTTATGATAAGTTTTCATTTGATGTATTTTTTAATCGGATAAATTATGGATAAAAGTTAGATAAATTTTTTAAATAGATTATGCAAAGAATATACTGATGGGATAAGATCATTTATTAGTTTGACAAAGAAACATGTAGATAGAGAGGGTTTACACATTGCCCATGTAAAAGGTGTCAAATGTGATAATGAAATAGCCTCATGATGTTGAATGTGATTAATTTATAAACATATGGAATGGTTCACCTATAATAGGTGGATATATCATAGAGAAAACCCAAATTTTACTTTTTTAAACCTAGGAGAACAGATAAAACACATAATGAACATGCAGATGTTTCTCATCAAAATTTAGGTAATGCAAATGAAAGGTTTGAACTATGTGGATTACCCATGGTCCCCATCCAATTGTGACTATATATAATAGCTATGCTATTAATGAATGTCATTATCACACAAAGTCATATGACAAAATTAAAAGTGTACAAAATAGTGGGGTTAGTTTAATTGCAAAAACAATATCAGTATTGTAACGACCCAGATTTGTACGCATACAGGAAATTAAATGTCAAATAATAAGTATGACGAAATTTTATTTAAAGGGGTGGCAATTTAGAAAAAAAAATGGAATTGTCATTATCCAAAAGATAATGAATAGGGGAGCGAGCGGAAGCGAGAGTGGGAGCGGGAGCCGGAGCGGGAGCGGGAGCGAGAGCGTGAACAAGAGCGGAAGCGAGAGCGAGAGCGAGAGCGGGAGCGAGAACGAGAAAGCTGGAGAGAGCGAGACGGAAGGGAAAATTTGCAGAGCGAGAGTGGAGAGAGCGGGATTTCCAGCAAGAAAGCTGGACAGAGTGAATTCCTAGCAAGAAAGCAGGAGAGAAGCGAGATTTTAAGAACAGAGTGAGCGAGATTTGGACAGAAGCGTGAATTATGCGTTGAATTTGGCCACGATCTTATAGATTATACATGGAAAAACCCTAAAATTGAATACAAACAAAGAATGATGACGTAAGGGCAAACGTTAGCCAAGATTAGGTGTCTTATTGAGAGGAATCCTTAAACCATGAGTAATTTTAAAGAAGCCACTTGTACGATGATTTGTCACACTGAGAAGAGCTGGAAACTACTATACATAGGACCCTTTGCCGAAGATTTAACCCATTCTCAAACGAATCTCAGTAACAATGAATCGTGTGAAAAAGTAAGTGTGAGTGAGGAAGTTTTGTGAGATTAAAAGAGAAAAGCTCGGGTAAAGTGCTGCCCAAATTTCTTCTTTTGATTTAAAAAGGTCATAAAGAATAATAAGGAATAATTAGATCATAGACAAGGTAAGTAGTTTATCTCACCCTCTCTTTAAATGTTCTATGGTAGTGTACCTTTATTATGTTGCATGGTTATGTTAATTGTTATATTGCATTACATGTTTAGAACACGTTTCTCTACGAGGGACCCCATGCATTATGTTTGTTCACGATTACGTTAAAATCGAGTTTTAATTAGGTGTAAGTTATGCTTTCAGTCTAATCTTATGGTTATGCTAATGGTTGATGTTGGATGTGACTCTAACCCTACTAACTGCATGACTCCCTAATCATCAGATGGGTTAGTTTCCGCTTAAGTCCTCATCTTCCTATCAGGGCGGAGAAATTTATGCTAATGGTTGATGTTTGATGCGACTCTGACCTTACTGAGTGCATGACCCGCTAATCATCAGAATGATTAGTTTCCGCTTAAGTCCATATCTTTCTATCAGGGTGGAGAAATTTATGCTAATGGTTGATGTTGGATGCGACTCTGGCCCTACTGATTGCATGACCCGCTAATCATCAGATGGGTTAGTTTCCGCTTAGGTTCTCATCTTACTATCAGAGAGGAGAGATTTATGTTGGAAGCATAACGTTTATGTTAATGGTTGATGTTGGATGCGACTCTGGCCCTACTGTCTGCATGACCCAC
This sequence comes from Benincasa hispida, assembly GCF_009727055.1. Lineage (NCBI taxonomy): Eukaryota > Viridiplantae > Streptophyta > Magnoliopsida > Cucurbitales > Cucurbitaceae > Benincasa > Benincasa hispida. Next base: position 159,055 of record NW_024064860.1, on the reverse strand, counting down.
TAATCATCAGATGAGTTAGTTTCCGCTTAGGTCCTCATCTTTTTATCAGGGCGGAGAGATTTATGTTGGAAGCATAACGTTTATGCTAATGGTTGATGTTGGATGCGACTCTGGCCCTACTAACTGCATGACCCTCTAATCATCAGATGGGTTAGTTTCTGCTTAGGTTCTCATCTTCCTATCAGAGCGGAGAGATTTATGTTAGAAGCATAACGTTTATGCTAATGGTTGATGTTGGATGCGACTCTGGCCCTACTGACTGCATGACCCGCTAATCATCAGATGGGTTAGTTTCCGCTTAGGTCCTTATCTTCCTATCAGAGCGGAGAGATTTATGTTGGAAGCATAACGTTCATGCTAATGGTTGATGTATGATGCGACTCTGGCCCTACTGACTACATGACCCGCTAATCATCAGATGGGTTAGTTTCCGCTTAGGTTTTCATCTTCCTATCAGGGCGGAGAGATTTATGTTGGAAGCATAATGTTTATGCTAATGGTTGATAATGGATGCGACTCTGGCCCTACTGACTGCATGACTCGCTAATAATCAGATGGGTTAGTTTCTGCTTAGGTTCTCATCTTCCTATCAGGGCGAGAGAGATTTATATTTGAAGCATAACGTTTATGCTAATGGTTGATGTTGGATGCGACTCTGGCCCTACTGACTGCATGACCCGCTAATCATCAGATGGTTTAGTTTTCGCTTAGGTCCTCATCTTCCTATCAGGGCGGAGAGATTTATGTTGGAAGCATAACGTTTATGCTAATGGTTGATGTTGGATGCGACTTTGGCCCTACTCACTGCATGACTCTCTAATCATCAGATGGTGTTAGTTTCCGCTTAGGTTCTCATCTTCCTCTTAGGGCGGAGAGATTTATGTTGGAAGCATAACGTTTATGCTAATGGTTGATGTTGGATGCGACTCTGGCCCTACTGACTGCATGACCCGCTAATCATCAAGATGGTTTAGTTTTCGCTTAGGTCCTCATCTTCCTATCAGGGCGGAGAGATTTTATGTTGGAAGCATACGTTTATGCTAATGGTTGATGTAGGATGCGACTCTGGCCCTACTGACTACATGACCCGCTAATCATCAGATGGGTTAGTTTCCGCTTAGGTCCTCATCTTCCTATCAGGGCAGAGAGATTTATGTTGGAAGCATAATGTTTGTCCTAATGGTTTGATAATGGATGCGACTCTGGCCCTACTGACTGCATGACTCGCTAATCATCAGATGGGTTAGTTTCCGCTTAGGTTCTCATCTTCCTTTCAGGGCGGAGAGATTTATGTTTGAAGCATAACGTTTATGCTAATGGTTGATGTTGGATGTGACTCTGGCCCTACTGACTGCATGACCCGCTAATCATCAGATGGGTTAGTTTTCGCTTAGGTTCCTCATCTTCCTATCAGGGCGGAGAGAATTTATGTTGGAAGCATAACGTTTATGCTAATGGTTGATGTTGGATGCGACTCTGGCCCTACTGACTGCATGACCCGCTAATTCATCAGATGGGTTAGTTTCCGCTTAGGTCCTCATCTTCCTATCAGGGCGGAGAGATTTATGTTGGAAGCATAATGTTTATGCTAATGGTTGATGTTGGATGCGACTCTGGCCCTACTCACTGCATGACTCTCTAATCATCAGATGTGGTTAGTTTCCGCTTAGGTTCTCATCTTCCTCTCAGGGCGGAGAGATTTATGTTGGAAGCATAACGTTTATGCTAATGGTTGATGTTGGATGCGACTCTGGCCCTACTGACTGCATGACCCGCTAATCATCAGTGGTTTAGTTTTCGCTTAGGTCCTCATCTTCCTATCAGGGCGGAGAGATTTATGTTGGAAGCATAACGTTTATGCTAATGGTTGATGTTAGGATGCGACTCTGGCCCTACTGACTACATGACCCGCTAATCATTCAGATGGGTTATTTCCGCTTAGGTCCTCATCTTCCTATCAGGGCAGAGAGATTTATGTTGGAAGCATAATGTTTGTCCTAATGGTTGATAATGGATGCGACTCTGGCGCCC
>NW_024064860.1:107078-154482 GCF_009727055.1 Benincasa hispida | reverse complement strand
GGAAGCACTAGCTCAAATGTACTTAAAAGAGGTCATCCGGTTACATGGAATCCCAGTATCAATTGTTTCAGATCGAGACCCTCGTTTCCTCTCCAAGTTCTGGAAAAGTTTACAGAAAGCAATGGGCACACAGCTAAATTTCAGCACAGCCTTCCACCCACAAACCGATGGCCAAACAGAACGAGTTAATCAAATCCTAGAAGACATGTTGAGGGCATGTATTTTCGATTTTATTGGAGCATGGGATTCGCAGATACATCTTATAGAATTTGCTTATAATAATAGTTATCAGGCGACAATTGGTATGGCTCCCTTCGAAGGCTTATACGGAAAGAAATGCAGATCCCCTGTACACTGGGATGAAATTGGGGAGCGAACACTACTAAGACCTGAATTGGTGCAGCAAACATCGAAGTCAATTAAGCTAATTCGAGTAAGAATGCGAACAGCTCAAAGCAGACAGAAGAATTATGTTGATAACCTTCGAAAAGAGTTGGAATTCAAAGTAGGAGATCATGTATTTCTAAAGGTAGCACCAATGAAGGGCATTATGCGTTTCCGACGAAAAGGCAAGCTTAACCCTCGCTTCATTGGACCCTTTGAAATATTAGAATGTATTGACCAAGTAGCTTACTGATTGGCATTACCACCCACACTTTCTATAATACATAAATATCTTTCATGTATCGATGCTTCGAAAATACGTGTTTGACCCATCACACATAGTAAATTATAAACCTCTACAAATAAGTGAAAACTTGGAATATGAGGAGACTCCGGTTTACATCCTGGCAAAAGAGAAGAAATCGCTTCGTAATCGGGAAATAAGTTTGGTAAAGGTTCTCTGGAGAAATCAGCAAGTAAAAGAAGCTACATGGGAACGAGAAGAAGAGATGAAAGACAAATACCCTTATCTTTTTAAGAACTAAGAAACTTTTGAGGACGAAAGTTGTTCTTAAGGGGGGAAAAATGTAACGACCCAGATTTGTACGCATACAGGAAATTAAATGTCAAATAATAAGAAGGACGAAATTTTATTTAAAGAGATGGAAATTTAGAAAAAAAAATGGAATTCTCATTATCCAAAAGATAATGAATAGGGGAGCGAGCGGGAGCGAAAGCTGGAACGAGAGCGGGAGCGAGAACGAGAAAGCTGAAGAGAGCGAGACGGAAGGGAAAATTTGAGAGCGAGAGTGGAGAGAGCGGGATTTCTAGCAAGAAAGCTGGACAGAGTGAATTCTTAGCGAGAAAACAGGAGAGAGCGAGATTTTAAGAACAAAGTGAGCGAGATTTGGATAGAAGCGCGAATTATGCGTTGAATTTGGCCACGATCTTATAGATTATACATGGAAAAACCCTAAAATTGAATACAAACAAAGAATGATGACGTAAGGGCAAACGTTAGCAAAGATTAGGTGTCTTATTGAGAGGAATCATTAAACCATGAGTAATTTAAAAGAAGCCACCTATACGATGATTTGTCACACTGAGAAGAGCTGAAAACTACTATACATAGGACCCTTTGTCGATGATTTAACCCATTCTCAAACGAATCTCAGTAACAAAGAATCGTGTGAAAAAGTAAGTGTGAGTGAGGAAGTTCTGTGAGATTAAAAGAGAAAAGCTCGGGTAAAGTGCTGCCCAAATTTCTTCTTTTGATTTAAAAAGGGAAAACTCTGCTGATAAAATCATAAAGAATAATAAGGAATAATTAGATTTGATTTTTTTTTTTATTAATGTGGGATACACCATCTTAGCTGACCAAGCCTATCTTAAATTACAAGTATATTGATCTTGTAATTTAAGATCAATAGAAGTATTATGATCTTGCTTTGAAACTAATGAACAAGTCAAATAACTTAGAAAGATATGAACTTAAAGTATTGGAGTAATGCATAACTTCATTTAAGCTATGGAAATTCATTGTACATCCATTCTAGATATATATAATTAATTTAAGAAATGTAATAATTGTAGTTCCATTTAAGATATTTCTATTATATTTTATGAAACAAGGTTCATATCTTTATGAAATGCATAATTTCATGCAAAGTAGGTAATTAATGATACCAATTTAAGAAATATATTTTATTTAATTAGGAAGGTGACTAACTCTCTTAGGGTGTTAGAAAGATATTACATAATATGGAGGATATTTTTTTCTCGATATAAAAGTATATGAAAATATTGAAAAACGGTAAGAAAAAAGAATATAAAAACAAAACTGTTGTGAGTGTTGATATAAAAAACGTGCAAAAGTTTAAAGAACTATTATAATTCTACTATTGAGACAATAATTTAAAAACAAGCATTTTTTTTAGTTAAACAACATGTTAAAACAACTAAACTATATTAGTGTAACATACAATCAAAGAAAAGCTCTTTAGTCATGATTTTATTTTTAGTTTAATTTTATATTTTTAAAATTTTCATTTGTTTTCACTGTTCCAATTTTTCAATTATAGTTTTTCATCTTTCTTGAATAAATACGTGAACTGCTATTCAAATTTAAAAGTAACAATAAGTTTTTGAAAACTACTTCTTTTAATTTTAAAATTTACTTTATTTTTAAAATAGTAGAAGAAATTAGAGAGCAAAATACAAAAACTAGTGCTAGAAGTAGTGTTTATAAGCTTCATTTACAAAATAAAAAACCACAAACTTTAACACCGTTTGATAACCATTTGATTTAGATTTTAGTTTTGGATTTTTTATTTTTTGATTAGTCCATAAACATTACTTCTACTTCTAAACTTCTATGTTTTGTTATTGACATTCTACTTATATTTTGAAAAACCAAGCTAGATTTAAGTTTGTTTTTATTTTACAATTTTCCTATAATTTCAAGTGTTTGTTTTAAAAGTACGAAAAATATTATAATTGAATAATGGAAGAGAAAGAATTATGGAATTAAAAAATAAAAAACAAAATTATTACTAAACCTATCTTAAATTACAATTAAATCTTCAAAAAAAAATGAGATGTTAAAAGAATCCAACAAAAAATACCAAAAGAGTAACCTCTTTAATGGTGACCAAGATAATTCAATTATAAATTGGATCTTTCTCAAATCGTAGCCTATCATATCAAGAAAAGCAAAACCTTAAATGTAACGACCCAAATTTGTACGCATACAGGAAATTAAATGTCAAATAATAAGTAGGACGAAATTTTATTTAAAGGGGTGGAAATTTAGAAAAAAAAATGGAATTGAAAATTTATTCATTATCCAAAAGATAATGAATAGGGGAGCGAGCGGAGCGAGAAAGTGGGAGAGGAGAGAGCCACACCAGCGAGAAACTAGAGAGAACGAGATTCTGAGAAGAGAGCTGCGCGATCGAAGAAAGAATTGGAGAGCGAGAAACCCAGTGAGCGATGCTAACGAGATTGAGGCTGGCGAGAGTAGAGAGATCGAGATCCCTGGAGAGAGCGAGATTGAAGGAAAAATTGGAGAAAGCGAGAATTGTAGCGAGAAAGTTGGAAGAGACGAGAGTAAAGAGAGCTATTCTTAGCGAGACAGTAGGAAGAGCGAGAGCGAGAGCTATGCTAATGGTTGATGTTGGATGCGACTCTGGCCCTACTGACTGCATGACCCGCTAATCATCAGATGGGTTATTTTCCGTTTAGGTCCTCATCTTCCTATCAGGGCGGAGAGATTTATGTTGGAAGCATAATGTTTATGCTAATGGTTGATGTTGGATGCGACTCTGGCCGTACTGACTGCATGACCCTCTAATCATCAGATGGGTTAGTTTCCGCTTAGGTCCTCATCTTCCTATCAGGGCGGAGAGATTTATGTTGGAAGCATAACCGACCACCACATGTTATTATACTATCTCGATCCCAATCATATGTTTTCATGACATGTTGCTTGTGATTGTGCATTTGGTCACTACCCTACGTGAGAACTACTTACTGGGTATATTATATACTCATTCTATATTTTTACAGACTTTGTAGGTAAGGACACAGCGTAGATGGCAGAGTTGGACGTCGCTCAAATGGCCAATCATCAAACTCACTATTATAGGCACATGCATTTTGTACCACCACGCTAATGTTTTATGGATCCTGGTGTTTTGATAAATAAATTTTTATATAGCTTTTCTATCTAATTATTAAAATTTAGATATGTTCTTTGAAATTTCAACCAAAACTCATCTCATGATAGAAAAGTCTAAGTATGCATGTCGTAGCAGTCGGATCATAAGGTGTAAGGATCAGGGCGTTACATGTATGTAGCTCAATAGATAAAAATCCTATAATTGGAGACATGTCCTTATGGGGTAATACAAGAGATTTGGGAACTAAATTATAATACATTTAAGGTTGCAATATTTAAATGTGATTGGGTTGAGAATAGTGGTGGAATCAAAACTGATGAGGTTGGTTTTATGTTAGTTGACTTAAATAGAATAGACCACAAGAATGATTCTTTCATACTGGCATTCCAAGCAAGATAAGCATTTTATGTTGAGGATCCAAGTGATGGTCGATGGTCTATTGTTCTTACTCCACCACAAAGAGATTTTGAGGATCAATACAATGACGATGAACTTGGAGATACTGCTCGTCAAGGAATTCCTAAAGCTATGTTAGATATTGAATCTAGAATTAATTTGGATGAGAACACTTCGACATTTGTACGAGTTGATTGTGAAGGCACATGGATTCCTAAAGAGTAAATGTATGGGTGGGTTTTCACTTTCTAATTAATTTTTATAATTTTGTTGTATTTGACACTTAACTAAACTCTATCTATGTTTCAGGACAATTCTTACACCATGGAGATAACAAGTGATGAGGACTTGCGACTTGGTTTGTATAATGTCAATTAAAATACAGAACTAAAGCAAGATGAAATACCAAACAAAAAGAAAAGGTGAACGCGAGGATCGACTATTATGCATGATGTAACAAAAATTAGGAGTATAGGGGAGAAAAAATTGGTTGAATATAATGATGATGGAGTATCGATTGGAGACAATGGATATAAGTTAAAATCTTTCATTGGATCTACTGTGCATCATCATATCCCAATTACATATACATATGGAAAGTGTATACCGACTGACTTAAAGGAAAAACAGTTTATTATTGTTCAGATATGTATATTATCCTTTGTTGATGTATTATATTTATATTTTACTTGAAAAGTAATAATCTAAGTTTTTTAAATGTTTAGGTATATTTTCTACTGTAGGTTAATGCTAGTCAGTCTACATGAAACCTTCTGCTGTAGGTTCAGTTTGCAGTCTAGAATACTTGATAGGTTATTTCTCTGCAGGATGCATTTAATCTTAGCATTTATCGTAATAAACAATTGTGATTGTCTTACATAAACCTATTTGTTCTTAGATTCAATATTTTCTATGGCATATGTACTCGAGGGAGAAATATTTCTTCAAAACCTTCGAAGCATTGTCACTGCTCCTGCTTTAGGCAGTTTCAATTGACCTACTTCTGTTTCAGCGACTCTAAAATCTTTTTATTTTAACAAAATTATTTCAATGTGCAAAAGTTTAATATCTCCTTCTAATTTCTTAGTTTAGGGTAATTACGATTGGTAGAATTTATAGGAATAATAACCAAGTGTATAACATTATTTTTAAAAAATTCAAATATAGTCAAGTTTATGAGCGATAGACTTTTATTGTTGGTAGACTGTTACGAGTGATATGGTCTATCACTAATAGACTCTTACCAATAATATGATCTATCACTGATAGACTATTTATGATCTATCACTGATAGACTATTTAAGTTTTTCCATATTTGTAATTTTTTTACATTATGTTTTATGTGCTAATACATTGGGTCTAATGTCTATATTTGTAGGTATTCATTTAATATATTGCGTGCCTACAAGATATTTAGAAACTCTCGGGGTGAGGCATATCGGATACAAAGATTTAGCAATGGAATGATTGTTTTGGAACCTTTTTCTTTATTCCTTTCTGATGCCATATCTTCTTTTAGGTAGGGAAGCTTATTCTCTTACATGGAGATTACAATATGTGATTTTTTTTTTTTTATTAATGTGGGATACACCATCTTAGCTGACCAAGCCTATCTTAAATTACAAGTATATTGATCTTGTAATTTAAGATCAATAGAAGTATATTGATCTTGCTTTGAAACTAATGAACAAGTCAAATAACTTAGAAAGATATGAACTTAAAGTATTGGAGTAATGCATAACTTCATTTAAGCTATGGAAATTCATTGTACATCCATTCTAGATATATATAATTAATTTAAGAAATGTAATAATTGTAGTTCCATTTAAGATATTTCTATTATATTTTATGAAACAAGGTTCATATCTTTATGAAATGCATAATTTCATGCAAAGTAGGTAATTAATGATACCAATTTAAGAAATATATTTTATTTAATTAGGAAGGTGACTAACTCTCTTATGGGTGTTAGAAAGATATTACATAATATGGAGGATATTTTTTTTCTCGATATAAAAGTATATGAAAATATTGAAAACGGTAAGAAAAAAGAATATAAAAACAAAACTGTTGTGAGTGTTGATATAAAAATCGTGCAAAAGTTTAAAGAACTATTATAATTCTACTATTGAGACAATAATTTAAAAACAAGCATTTTTTTTAGTTAAACAACATGTTAAAACAACTAAACTATATTAGTGTAACATACAATCAAAGAAAAGCTCTTTAGTCATGATTTTATTTTTAGTTTAATTTTATATTTTTAAAATTTTCATTTGTTTTCATCGTTCCAATTTTTCAATTATAGTTTTCATCTTTCTTGAATAAATACGTGAACTGCTATTCAAATTTAAAAGTAACAATAAGTTTTTGAAAACTACTTCTTTTAATTTTAAAATTTACTTTATTTTTTAAAATAGTAGAAGAAATTAGAGAGCAAAATACAAAAACTAGTGCCTAGAAGTAGTGTTTATAAGCTTCATTTACAAAATAAAAAACCACAAACTTAAACACCGTTTGATAACCATTTTGATTTAGATTTTAGTTTTGGATTTTTTATTTTTTGATTAGTCCATAAACATTACTTCTACTTCTAAACTTCTATGTTTTGTTATTGACATTCTACTTATATTTTGAAAAACCAAGCTAGATTTAAGTTTGTTTTTATTTTACAATTTTCCTATAATTTCAAGTGTTTGTTTTAAAAGTACGAAAAATATTATAATTGAATAATGGAAGAGAAAGAATTATGGAATTAAAAAATAAAAAACAAAATTATTACTAAACCTATCTTAAATTACAATTAAATCTTCAAAAAAAAATGAGATGTTAAAAGAATCCAACAAAAAATACCAAAAGAGTAACCTCTTTAATGGTGACCAAGATAATTCAATTATAAATTGGATCTTTCTCAAATCGTAGCCTATCATATCAAGAAAAGCAAAACCTTAAATGTAACGACCCAAATTTGTACGCATACAGGAAATTAAATGTCAAATAATAAGTAGGACGAAATTTTATTTAAAGGGGTGGAAATTTAGAAAAAAAAATGGAATTGAAAATTTATTCATTATCCAAAAGATAATGAATAGGGGAGCGAGCGGGAGCGAGAAAGTGGGAGAGAGAGAGAGCCACACCAGCGAGAAACTAGAGAGAACGAGATTCTGAGAAGAGAGCTGCGCGATCGAAGAAAGAATTGGAGAGCGAGAAACCCAGTGAGCGATGCTAACGAGATTGAGGCTGGCGAGAGTAGAGAGATCGAGATCCCTGGAGAGAGCGAGATTGAAGGAAAATTGGAGAAAGCGAGAATTGTAGCGAGAAAGTTGGAGAGAGCGAGAGTAAAGAGAGCTATTCTTAGCGAGACAGTAGGAAAGAGCGAGAGCGAGAGCGGGAGCGGGAGCGGGAGCGAGCGAGAGCAAGAACGAGAGCGGGAGCAGGAGCGAGAGCGAGAGCGAGACAGAAGGGAAAATTTGAGAGCGAGAGTGGAGAGAGCGGGATTTCAAGCAAGAAAGCTGGACAGAGAGAATTCCTAGCGAGAAAACGGGAGAGAGCGAGATTTTAAGAACAGAGTGAGCGAGATTTGGACAGAAGCGCGAACTATGCGTTGAATTTGGCCACGATCTTATAGATTATACATGGAAAAACCCTAAAATTGAATACAAACAAAGAATGATGACGTAAGGGCAAACGTTAGCCAAGATTAGGTGTCTTATTGAGAGGAATCCTTAAACCATGAGTAATTTTAAAGAAGCCACCTGTACGATGTTTTGTCACAGTGAGAAGAGCTGAAAACTACTATAAATACGACCCTTTGCCCAAGATTTAACCCATTCTCAAACAAATCTCAGTAACAAAGAATCGTGTGAAAAAGTAAGTGTGAGTGAGGAAGTTCTGTGAGATTAAAAGAGAAAAGCTTGGGTAAAGTGCTGCCCAAATTTCTTCTTTTGATTTAAAAAGGGAAAACTCTGCTGATAAAGTCATAAAGAATAATAAGGAATAATTAGATCACAGTCAAGGTAAGTAGTTTATCTCACCCTCTCTTTAAATGTTTTATGGTAGTGTACCTTTATTATGTCGCATTGTTATATTAATTGTTATATTGCATTACATGTTTAGAACACGTTTCTCTACAAGGGACCCCATGCATTATGTTTGTTCACGATCACGTTAAAACCAAGTTATAATTAGATGTAAGTTATGCTTCCAGTCAAATCTTATGGTTAATGGTTGATGTTGGATGCGACTCTGACCCTACTGACTGCATGACCCGCTAATCATCAGATGGGTTAGTTTCCGCTTAAGTCCTCATCTTCCTATCATGGCGGAGAAATTTATGCTAATGGTTGATGTTGGATGCGACTCTGACCCTACTGACAGCATGACCCGCTAATCATCAGATGAGTTGGTTTCCACTTAGGTCCTCATCTTCCTATCAGGGTGGAGAGATTTATGTTGGAAGCATAACGTTTATGCTAATGGTTGATGTTGGATGCGACTCTGGCCCTACTGACTGGATGACCCGCTAATCATCAGATGGGTTAGTTTCCGCTTAGGTCCTCATCTTCCTAGAAGCATAACGTTTATGCTAATGGTTGATGTTGGATGCGACTCTGGCTCTACTGACTGCATGACCCGCTAATCATTAGATGGGTTAGTTTCCGCTTAGGTTCTCATCTTCCTATCAGGGCAGAGAGATTTATGTTGGAAGCATAACGTTTATGCTAATGGTTGATATTGGATGCGACTCTTGCCCTACTGACTGCATGACTCGCTAATCATCAGATGGGTTAGTTTTCGCTTAGGTCCTCATCTTCCTATCAGGCCGGAGAGATTTATGTTGGAAGCATAACCGACCACAACATGTTATTATACGTTTTTTGTCCCGAGCATATGTTTTAATGACATGTTGCTTGTGATTGTGCATTTGGTCACTACCCTACGTGAGAACTACTTACTGGGTATATTATATACTCATCCTATATTTTTACAGACTTTGTAGGTAAGGATACAACGTAGATGGCAGAATTGGACGTCGCTCAAATGGCCAACCATCAAACTCACTATCATAGGCATATGCATTTTGTACCACCACGCTAATGTTTTATGGATCCCGGTGTTGATAAATAAACTTTTATATAGCTTTTCTATCTAATTATTAAAATTTAGATATGTTCTTGGAAATTTTAACCAAATCTCATCTAATGATAGTAAAGTCTAAGTACGCATGTCGTAGCGGTCGGATCATAATGTGTAAGGATCCGGACGTTACATTAAAACTAAAGAGAGAAGATATGGATTATTGTTTCTTATACAACTTAATGATTTCATCATTTGTTTTGATTTTACCATTGCAGGATCAATAATGCCACCATGTTCAGCTTTGTCAAAGAGTTCAAAATACCCACGGCCTTTCAGTAAATGGTCAGTAGTAATTGTGAACCAATTAAGTTCAAATCAGAAATTATTCGCACATTGCAAATCTAAAGATGACGATTTGGGATACCATATAGTAGAAGTTGGGCAACCCTATGAATGGAAGTTTAAGGAAAATGCATGGTCCACAACGCTCTTTCGGTGCACTTTAAGTACTTCAACAAACCTTCACCTCACATTTGAAGTGTTTTGGAGAGAAAAAGGAGAGTGGTTGGGTTCTTGATGCAATTTTAGGGCTTGCATGTGGTATGGTCGAGATGATGGCATTTATTTATTAAATATTCCTCAAGGTATATTTGAACTTATACATAAATGGGAACATTAGTTCGCCTTTAGTTGGCTATTTTAATTCAAAGGTAAATTATTAATACATATCATTAAAGAGAGAATGTTAAAAGTGGGGCAGAGTTTGATCCTGCAACTATGCAGTTTACTGTCAAACACATAGTGTAGCTCAAATCTCATTTATATATATTATGGGTCATGAAGTCTGTAATTCGAATACAATTTTCCCTTATTATATTTTAAAAATATATATTATGCAATTTACCATAAATTTAATATCTAATTTTTATCAAACACTTATCGTGTGCTTTTGATCATTCAAGTATGATGTCTATCATTTATTTACCGCTCAATATTTGTTTGATCCAGTAAGCTATTATGTTTATTTTCTCGTTTGCCAAAAGAATTGTATAAGCATAAAATACTAATAATAAGAATTAAGGTTAAAGTATTATTTTATGGTCCTATATTTTATGTATTATAAATATTCAATACTAGTCTTTGTTCTTTCAATAAATCTTAAAATTAGTCATTTCTATAATTATTGTATGTATTATTGTCTTTTTTACTAAAAAGAAGTTTCAAATAGATTAGCATTCAATAAAAATTATAATATAACATAACATTAATGGTATGTTATTGCATGAGTAGAGGATTCAACCTCCAAACCTCAATGTAATAGTACTTTTAAATATAAAAAAACTATTAGATTGTAGAGTACACTTTATTGAATATGAATATGATGTTAATTAGTATATTAAATATCATCCATATCCATCAATATCATCCCAATTGATTTTGTCTGATACAATTTTTTTTTTCATGTGTATTGAATCTAATAATTAATTAAATGTAAGAGCATAAATATTTAATGTAATCGTAAATTAAAATTTTTATTATTTAATATATTTAAGTTAGATTATTAATTATAATTTCTATTAAAAATTAAATATTTTAACTTAATTACAAAACAGAAGTACTAAAAAAATACATAAATAAGCCTAACATAATTAGAATATATCAATAACTAATAATTAATATTTAATAACAACAATACTTTTATAGAGTATAATTAACGATCACAAAATTTATGTTAAATAGTTATAAAGATAACATTTAATATAAACACGAATGTAGTATGGCTAAAATTAATCTAATCCTAAATTCTCACATTGAGTACAAAGAGTATATATGTATATATATATGGATGTATGTATATATATGTATGTACGTGTATATATATACATATTAATTTAGACACAAACAAAACACCGCATAAACCAACAAAATACAAAAATAAAGCACACACAACTAAAGGATCTTGAGGAGAAGAGCTCTCTTAAGCTCCGCCAAGTGAAGCCTCGGGCCATTTTAAAAAAAAATAAAAATCTTACATCAAACAACCGTACTAATCCATATTAATCACCTAGGGAAGATGCAAAGTAGCACCGTGCGTGCATATTACATTCGCACCACACATGATTAATAACAACAAAGTAAGTTTTCAGATCTTACGCCTTAATCAACTAACCTGCACAAGTGACAAATCAAATTAAGCTTTGCATCCCAAAGAGAGAACAAATGGGAAGACGTCCCGTATAGCCTTACTATAAGGTAATAAAAAAAACAAATGATTTATAGATTCAACTCTACCATTACACATGACACAGTCACTCAAGATATCAAACACCATTTACTAATTTGATCCCTTGTTTACAAACGATTTCGAACAACAAACCATGGAGTGAGTGAATGTTGGGGAATATTATCTACAAACCAAATGAGACTAACCTAAGACACCATGAGATGCCTAGGGTGTAAAAACTTCTAGGCACTAATGACAAAAAATGGACTAGATCTACAATGGTGCAAGGATATACTGTTAAGCATTCGATCATCTTGTCTATGAAGGGAATGGGGAATTGACCTTTATTTGTGACATTATTAAGTTTTCTAAAATCCGTGCACTAGCACAGACCCTCGTCATTCTAATTTCTAACAAGTATTAATAAACAGGAGTTGAGCTTACCCGTACAGATGCAGATCAAGGGACAATCATGAATAAACAGAAGTTCATTGATAGCTTAAGATTTAGATCAAGTTATCTATGTCATCAATAAATGAAATTAATTAGTGCTAACAGTAAACGATGTTAATACGTAACAGCGATTATTTTGTGGTCTGTCTTACACAATCTCATCGTGTAAAACACCCCCGCTCACATGTCTTTACATGAACGAACTGATCACATCGTTTATGACACTTCACAATATTTGTAACAATCATAAAATGGGTTGTATTCAATAGTATCTATAGAGATAGGTACCGAACCTAATCCAAGTACTATAGACTGTTTATGCTATTTTACTCAAACTTGATCTATTTTATGTCTCCACATAAAGTCCAAGTATTCATGACAATAGCCAAGGGTTTGTAGTTGATTGGATTTAAAGTTAATAAACAATCAACAACACTTGTCTGAATAAACTTCATATATGTTTACTGTTTACAAAACTATGAGTTTTAGGACATACAACCCAACAAACTCCCACTTGGACTAGAACTCCTAGGGGTTACAACGAAGTTGAGTGTTGTGAGAGAAAACTAAATACAATAAACTAGGGCATCCCATACCTAAAATGTTTCCCACTTGCCCTATTTATTCTACCCGTAGTCCTAAACTCTTCAAGTGACCCTCGAAAAACTTAGTCGGGAGTGCCTTTGTAAAAGATGAGCAAAATTGTCCTCAGACACTATTTGTCTCGAAATAACGTCTCTCTTAGCACGGTCTCTCTGATGAGATGATATTTGCACTCAATATATTTTCTGCGCTTTTTGCTTCTAGGTTCTTTGGAGATTGCTATTGGGCCATTGGTATCACAATACAAAGTGACTGGCAGACGCATGCTTGGAACAACTTTCAGATCATTTAGGAACTTTCTAAGCCATACTACTTCCTTGGCTACTTCACATGTAACAACATATTCTACTTCCATTGTAGAGTCTTTAATGCAGCTCTGCTTAATACTTCTTCATACTACTTCTCCTCGATTTAGTGTGAATACTGATCCCAAAGTAGATCTCTTGGAGACTATATCGGTTTGAAAATTGGAGTCAGTATATCCCATAAGGATCAAATCCTTATTTCCATATATGAGCACGTAGTTCCTCGTTCTCCTAAGATACTTGAGGATATTCTTAACAGTAGTTCAATGAACATAACCAGGATCGGACTAATACCTACTGGCAATCCCTACTACAAAGCATATATTTGAACGAGTACATAACATTGCATACATCAGACTTTCGACTACTGAGGCATAAGGAACTCGTCTCATATTCTCAACGTCTTAAGGTCTCTTAGGATATTGTTCCTTTGACAAATGTATTCCATTCGTAAAAGGTAAAAAAGCCTCCTTTGGAATCATGCATCTTAAACGTAGACCAATACATTGTCTATATAAGATGTTTGAGTCATGGACAGCATTCTTTTCTTTTGATTTCGAACTATTTGAATCCCAAAGAACATACTGCATCTCTCTCAGATCATTCATCTAGCAACCCAATTTTTAATGTCAGTTAGGTATCCTATATTATTCGCAATAAGTAGGATATTATCTACACACAAAACTAAAAGTGCTACAGTGGAATTGATGATTTTTTTGTGTACACATGGTTCATCACCATTCTATTCAAAGCCATAAGATTTGATTGCAGTATCAAATCTTATATTCCAGGAGCGGATTCCTATTTTAATCCATAAATAGATCTCTTTAGTTTGCAAACTTTTTGCTCCTGCCCCTGTTCAATCAACCCTTCTGGTTGGACCATATAAATACTATTTTCAAGATCTCCATTCAGAAAAGCAGTTTTGACATTTGTTTGCCCAATTTCACAATTATAAAAAGTGGCAATGGACAAGAGTATCCTAATTGATTTGATCATAGCAACAGGTGAGAAGGTTTCTTCATAGTCCACCCCCTCAACCTGGGTATAATTGTTTGCCACTAATCGAGCTTTATAGGTCTGTCCTTTGCCCATATGGTCTCTTTTACGCTTGTAGATCCACTTACAACTGATAGTTCTTACCTCATCAAGTTTATCTACAAGTTTCCGGACTAAATTAAAGTACATAGACTCTATTCAAGGTTCAAGGCTTTGATCCACTTATCTCGATCAACATCATCCATTGCCTGTTTATATGTTAATGGATCCCTTAAGCCATCATCAGGTATAGTCAAACTTCACAATCGTTTAGTCTCTCTATAGCTATCTCTTAGTGAAACACTTTCACTTGATAGCTTTCTCCATGAGTTCTTTCTGAAAGTGGCAACTCTCTAAAATTAGGAAAAAAAATTCCTTTTATCTCACAGTTACCATAAAACCACCAATAACCCCCAACTCAATCGATTATTAGAGAAGAAGATTTAATTATCAAATAGTTAATATATTATAAATAAATATGATAACCAACTTAACATATTATATTCATAACCTATAGTTTTAATATTTCATCTCATGAAACATACAAACCATAGTTATTTTTCTATTATATGGTACAATTTACATTAATCCTCCACTTGATGTATCTCATGCATCACATTAATTATATCATATACAATTGAATTTCTTCTTGTTAATTTGAATACTTCAAACAAACTTCAAGAATTGATTCTCAACTTGAATCCATTGAGCTACCAAGGGTACCTTAACGACCTGTAGCTTGAAGCTCTAACGGTACGTGAATAACTAACTAAACTATTTAGTCATGGGATCCACCATCCGTTAACTATAGGCACTCCACTAAAGACCGACAGCTGCACTCTTCTCACTACAAATATATTTTTGTGTCCATATCAATCAATCAACAACGCAATAACCCTTCACAGATCGCTTGTAAGTACAACTGGGCCGATTCACCGTTTTTCCACTGTAGTTACATCTAACACCTTAAGTACCACTAATTCCTCTAATGAACAATGAGTCATAGTTCTACTATGACTAGGTCCTCTCTTCCATGGAAAGGATGTGGCCACTATGTTCAAAACCTGGAATCATCCCTTAAGGGAGCAATCTATCTACTTACCCCTGCTTTGGGGAAGGAGTGAATTCTGTCTTGTATAACTGAGTTCCCAGCTCTCCAATCAGATAAATCTCCAAAAAGGTAGGCTTGTTGAGTTGGAAATCTGGCTACTCTAACCTATACTAATCAAAGAATCGCCCTTAAAGGCAGGAGTTCCTAAAACATTCAGGATTAAGGTCATGTCACCTATGGTCGTTTAAGTGAGATGTAAGTCTCAAGTATCAACGGTGTTATATAAAGAGATGAATCTTTTTGTGGTCTGGTCTTATACAAACTCTTAGTATAGGACACCCACGCTTGCATGTCTCCACATGAATGGTCAGGATCAAACCATTTGTAGTAGTTCACAACACTTATAAACCTCTACAAAGTGAGTCGTACCTGTAGTGTCACCAGGATAAGGTATCCCTCCTTTATCCTTATACTACAGACCTCTTAGGTTATTACTTAGGTATGACCCACTTGCATATCTCATATACATGCTTAAGTTTACATACAATAACCACAGACCTTTGTTTATTGGATATGAGTAAATGCAAATAAAATAACTCTTATTTTATTCATTAACAATGTGTACAATGTTTACAAACTATGAGACTCTGGGAAAATTAGGACACCAATTCCAACATCAACAAGCCTACTATTTTGGGGTTTCGTCTGATTGAGGAGCTGGAAACTCAGCTTCATAAGATGGAATTCATTCATTCCCTGATGTAGGGGTAAGTAGATAAATTGCTCCCTTAAGAGGTGATCTTGGGTCTTGAACATAGTGGTCACACCCTCTCCTGGCTCAAGAGGACTTAGTCATAGTAGGACTATGACTTATTATTCATTAGAGAAATCAGTAGTACTTAAGGAGTTAGATGTAACTACATGGGCAAAATGGTAATTTGGTCCAACTATACTTACGAGCAATTTGTGAAGGGTCATCGCATTGTGGATTGCTTATATCCAATGGATACAAAAATATATTTGTAGTACAAATAGTGCAACTATCAGTCTTTAGTAGATTGCCCGATAGTTAACGGATGGTGGATAATGTAATTAAAGAGTTTAATTAATTATTCACGTACCGTTGAAGCTTCAAGCTATAGGTCTATAACGTGACCTTGGTAGCTCAAAAGGATTATGTTGAGAATCAGTTTTTTTGGTTAATTTGAATTGTTTGAATTAATAAGAGGTAATTTAATTATATATGATATAATTCAATTAATTCAATTATATATGATATAATTGATACAATGTATTTGATATATTATTTGGAGGAATAAATATTTGAATAAGATTCAAATAGTTGTTAATTTAATATAAATATGATTTATATTAAAGGCCATAAAATAGAGAAAAATAACTATAGTTTATATTGTATGTGATGCAATATTAAAACTGTAGGTTATAAATATAATATGATAAGTTAGTTATCATATTTATTTATATTATCTATTATTTTGAATAATAATCCATTTCTCTTAAAAAAACTACCTTAGTGGGTGGTTATGCAATTTTATGGCAATTGGAATAAAAGGAAAAATTGTTTTTTTTCTTTTCTTCTAAGATTTCCAAGACTAAGAGAAAAAGATCGTAGAGAATAGACTATGCCTACACGACAAACACAAAGCATATACGATAGGCTCTCTTTATCTATGTGATAGTCTATGCGATATGAAGTTTTACTATGTTATAGCCTAAACGATCAAGAAGCTTGCTATGCGATATTGCTTTTGCTTCGATCGTCCTCCTACTCCATACTCACAAATATCCTCTTAACCAAAATATTCAGATCCCACCACTCCTGGGTTCTCACCCCGAGCATACCAAGGAATCCAAGTGGTAGTGTTCTCTTCCCATTCGGTTCGTGATTCACTTGAAGAAGGTCTTTAAATTCTTGTTGCTGTTTCATCGAGAATTCTATGACCGTTTGAGGGATACGAGAAGGATTGTTCTTCAACGATAATATCCCTTGAACTATGTATTTATTTGAAAAGTATGTTGTAATTTACTTTGATTGTACAATATGTTTGTTGTACTGTAAATTTATGTTTTCAATCGAAATGGAATTTGGACAATCCGCTTCCACTCAGATCTCCTCATGTTGAGTTTCCGTTCAGCTTCAACTTTAGATTGTTTTAACTTATATACATTACTTTCTAGGTTTGCAAAAAAAATTTATACATCTCCTTTCGTAATGAACGCTTCATAAAAACAAAAATTTACATTTTACAAATGATCCAATAAACATAAAATAGATATTAAATTTCTTTTACAAGAAGGTACATAAAGAACATTTTCTAAATACAAATATCTATTTTCAAAGTTAACTTAACAACTCCCATTTCTTTTGCTGAGATACGCTTCCTTGATCCAACCTGGAGAGTAATCTCATCTTCTTCAAGCTGCCTTTAAGAACTAGTTTCCGGAGAAGAAAAACAAACATGATTAGTGGCCCTTAAATCCAATATCCAGGTAGAATCTTCATTCTCTACCATACATGTTTCAATCACTAGTAAATCTAATTTACCTTGTCTTTCTTTTTCATCTTTCTTCTCGGCATGATATTTAGGTCAAATTCTTTTTCAATGCCCATTTTCATTGCAATGGAAACATTTTCCTTTGGTAATTTCCTTTTTGCCTTTCTGTGCAGC
Organism: Benincasa hispida; assembly: GCF_009727055.1. Lineage (NCBI taxonomy): Eukaryota > Viridiplantae > Streptophyta > Magnoliopsida > Cucurbitales > Cucurbitaceae > Benincasa > Benincasa hispida. The sequence goes on along the minus strand of NW_024064860.1, from coordinate 136,579 downwards.
TGGAGCCTTCCCCTTCCCAACTTCCTTCTTTTTCTTTTGAATACCGTTATTCTTGGAGAAATAAGGGCCAGATTTACTCTGCGAAGATGAATTTTTCTGGAGTTTCCTCTTTGAAATGGAAGCAACGTTTACTTCTACCTCTAAACCTTTATTTTTGAATAAAGATTCATAAATCCGGAGATGTGGACGATTGTTCAAACAAGCCCTGCAAAGAGTCCATGATCTCTCTTACAGTAGCTAACCTCTTGTGTTGCTTAGATAGTACATCAGATATACTGGCTAAAATATAAACCTGAGCCTTCTCATTTGCCTTCACCCATTTTTTATACGCATCTCGAACTATTCGGTTTTCATTGGGACCAGGGGATGAAGGACACGCCTCTACTAAAACGAATTGGAGAACATTTATTACTAGTATCGTGTTAATATTCGATTTCAAGTTCTATAATTATCGCCGTTATGTTTTTTTTGAAGCGAACAGTTGTATAATGGATGTTGACAATGCTGAAAAAGTAAACAAATTATTAGAGAAATAAATTAACTCTATTTAATCCAATTTATTTAGCAAAAATAATGTACCAGTTCTCATTATTCTTTTCCTACGATACTTCAGTGAGTCAAAATAGCCCCCGCCGAAGGGCAGTCGACTACTCCTTCATCGAATCAAGACATTCTTGACTAAATACTAATACCAAAATATCTCTTATCCTTATAGTACTTAGTTACTGTTTATTTGGTCAAGATCTTTACTAACACTTACTAAGTTTTGTAAGTGTATACCCACCACTTTTGAATTATAGACATCGGAATCAAACGAGCCCTTGAAAGAGAAACAATTGTTTTAAAATGGATCTAAGTAACCCTATCCATTTCTAGAGTTCACGATGTTCCAAATCTTATGTTACAAGCCTTCGAAGGGATAGCCATCACTAAACGACTAGCAAAGGTTCGCAAAAGCCAACCAGAAGCACAACGTAGAAATCTCACAGTGTGACCTAATGGAAGTGACCGTAGGACTTGTTGACACACACCCTTCACTCACTTACTATGAACTACTTCTCCTATTCACCTTGTTATTGACCCATGCAAACACTTTCCGAAGGGAGGTTTCCGCTAATAGCAACTCGAAGTTGAGCATGGATCTGACAGTGTGAACTCTTGGGGATGTGAGAGCTAGAAATAATATATCTCATATACTATTAATCACCCACTAAATTGTTCTATTTTATAAAAGATTGGTATTTACTTGGTTATTAACCGACTAATTTTAAACAACCTAAGTCTAGGTGATTTTTCCAAGTATAACTCTTATACCGAGATTAACCTATGATGTTTAGGTGATAAACCAATTTTATTACCTTACACCACTCATGCATGATCATAAAACTAGGGTTATTGACTCAGATGCCAGTTTGACTCTAGGTATGAGGTGTTCCATGAACCGTCAACTTAAGTACCCCCAATCTTATGCAACATCTCCCGGGCTAAGTAAACAACTCTTGTTTTACAAGTAATCGACCTATTTTAACTCTTAAGAAAACGACAATTGAAATGCACCAGTTAACCCTAAGTGAGCATGCATCTTATCTTTCTTATAGATTTTAAAAGTCTAGGTTATTTTATAACAAGTATAAAATAAATTATAACATTTATAACCCTAGAACATTCATCTATAACATGCTTTCTCAAACAAACATGCTTTAATATAAAACTTATATTAAAACTAAGCATGCATACTATATACAATATAACACTTATAATATATATCAAATGCATGCAAATGCTTATCCTATGGTGGGATTTTATAAAAAGGATATATATATATATATATATATATATATATGACATATTTTATGCACACATAATTAAAATAGAATTATACATCACATGCATAATAAATAAACAACACTAAAGTGGACTGCTTTTAGCATTAAAAACAATCAAACAAAAAATTTATTACATAAAACAGCAAGCTGCTCCCTCGAACCGGCTTCAAACTCTTTGAACCAACCCGAACCTGCCAAAAAACACTCTAATCAGCTTAGAAACCAAAAAAAACTAGGTTTAACCGGTCAAACCTGCTCAACCAAGTCAACTGGACTAGTCCAGACATTCTACACTAGCTGGTCAATGTGCGCAGGGGCCAGTCATCGAAAGGAGGCATGCAGGTCGGTGCGGGGATGGGTCGGGCGAAGTGAGTTGAAGCAGGTGCATGCAAAGAAGCCACCAAATCGGGTCGGGCTATCAGGTTCTTGGTTCTAGTAGCGGAGCTGGAAGCAAAAAATGGGTCTGGTAGCGGCACATACCCATTCACCATATGCAATAGGGTAGATAATCCCTATTTCAAGTAGCTTGAAGATCTCCTTCATCATTACTTCTTTTAATTCGAGTTTAAGACACCTCTAAAGCTCTCTCTATTGTTTGGTTCCCTCTTCAAGTTCAATCATGTGCATGTAAATTGCAAGATTGTAAGAGTCCAACTATGGCTAGCTTGTGCTCTTGAACTACTTGATCAGGCTTGTATTTTTGTTCTACAGTCAATTCTTTGGAGATGATTACAGGTAAGGTTCACATATTTCAAAGGTAAGCATACTTCAAATGATCTTGAAGTGCCTTCAACTCTAGCTAAGGTCTCTGAATAATATATGATAACATTTTTCAGTCAAAACATTAGTAGATGATCAAAACGTATTGATTTAGAGAATGAAAGAGAATATAGCTCTATAGGAGGGAACGTGATACCATAATCACTATCATCCTCGCCATGAACTCAAACATCCCATGTCACATTCTTCTCAAGGGAATAAAAAAAATCAATGCGATATAAAATAGGAGTACTATGGCTAGGAGATCACATGACATAATCAAAATTAAACTTGACAATCTCCCCATCAAACTCTACAAATAAATGACCCTCATCCACATTTGTTTAAGTCTTGGTAGTTTGCATAAAAGGTATCCCTAACAAGATAAATGCTAAAGATGTGGAGCTGGTTTCATCGATCTTCAAAATATAGAAATCAACAAGAAAACGGAGTTCATTTACTTGGACTAGCACTGTAGGAATATAAAGAACACATGCAATAGCGGAAGCGAAGATCGATAACATTCTAACTACATAAAAAACAAGAATAAGCATGCATAAAAGGTTGCAACCTTTGTAGAATCCACCACAATCTTCCTCTCTCGAGCTCGATTGATAGCACCAACGGTAAATCCTCACTATTCTCTTATTGAAGAACACGGTTGTGGGACCATTTTGTTAGTGAACTAAACGGAATTTCACTATAGTAAAGTAAAGAGTAAAGAGATTTTGGTGGAAGAGTAAAGTCAAAGTCAAAGAAGCATTAGTTCTTACAAAATTCAAAAATCAAACTATATATAGACAAATTACATGCAAAATTCTATCCTACATGTCTTCCACCTCAAACTCCACTAGCATGTAATCTTTAGGTGTCAAGCTTTGGAAGTGCCACTTCAAAGCCATTTAGTTACTGGAAAAATCCAACAATTGAATTTTTCTATTAACTAATTTAGAAAATATTTTAAAAATAAATTTAATATCACATATTAAATTATTTTTGACACCTATCTTTGATTAATAATATTAATCAAGTTTAAAAAATACTTTCATGCTATTGTTCAAGAATACTCTAAAAAATAATTAATTAATAAATTAATCCTTTAATTGTAAATTATATCTCATATAAAATAAAATTTTCTCTAAAGCTCGAATTTGAACATTTCAAATTCTTACTTCACCTAGTTCTTCAATTTTGTTCGTATGAGCTAGTAAAGAGATCCGATAGACCTACAAATCATGTACTCCAATGATCCGAGACTAATCGGTCAAACTCTTTAACCTAGTTAATCAACATTCATTAACTAACAGGATTGTCCACCATAGCCTGTAGTTGCACTCCCCTCATTGTAGATATATTATGAGTTCATTTGATATAACAATCATCAATCAGTTGATCCTTCACAGGTTGTTTGTAACATCAGCTAGGTCAAATACTGAAATACTTCTAGTTATATCTTTTCTCCTTAAGTACCATTGTCCCTCTAATGAACAATTAATTTAGAATCATAATAACTAAACCCATTCCCTCTCAGGCCCGAGAGGATGGGGCCCCTTATTCAAGACCTGGGATCAGCCCTCAAGGGAACAATCTTTCTACTATCCCTAAAAAGGGTAGCAGTGAATTTCATCTCACAAATTCTATGTCACCGGCCATCTACCCGATCTTATCCCTAAAATGAGAGGCATATTGAGTAGCGATGTTGAGCTTACCCTCACATATTGACCAGGTTCGAGTAAATAATCAAAATGATCTATACTATATGAATAAGGTTGGGTGCCTTATTCTGGTAACACTATTGGATGCGGCCCGCTCTGTAGTTCTTACAAGGAAATGTAAAGTCGTATAAACAAAGTGATCCTAATTCGTACATGTGATGACATGAAGAGTGCGGGCATCCTGCGCAATGAGTTTGCACAAGATTGGACCACAAAATAAGTCACTCTTACTTTATAACGTTGTTTATTGTTTAAGACTGACTATTTCAAAATGATGACCTAGGTGACTTGACCTTAATCCTCAGCTAACTATGAACTCCTGTTTATTCGGGATTAGTGGAACTTAGGGGAACAAGAAGTAATCTCGGGGGTAAAACAACCTTTTGACCCAACTGTTATACAAACAACCTGTGAAGGATTAACTTACTAATCATGGTTATATCGAGTGGACATAATATATTTACAACAAGGGGAGTGCAACTATGAGCTTTAGTGGAGTGACCCAGTAGTTAACGAATGGGGGTTAATTCGATGTAAATAGTTTAACCGATTAATCTCGAATCGTTAGAGCCCATGATCTGTAGGTCCATTAGGTCCCCCTACTAGCTCACAAACGGATTAGCCTTAGAGTAGTGTGATAAGTTGCTTTGGAACGTTCAAATTAAAGTTATGGGAATTAGTAATTATATGTGATATAATTACGCGTTTAATTTTGGAATTGAACGGAGTAGGAGAATCTACTAATATTTAAATATAATTTAAATATTAATTTCATAATAGGGATTAATAAAAGTGGAATTAGTGTTATATTAATTTAATATTTGATAATAAAGTAATTAAATTAATTAATTTGTTTTATTATTTATTCAATTATTTAATTTTATTACAAAATTAATTATCGAATTAATTTTTTAAAATCAATAAATTTTAAATTTTAAATTAAGGAATTAAAAGTTGAATTGAATTTTGATTTTGAAAGTCAAAATTAAAAAGTAAATCTAAAGAAAATGCAAAAAATTCTAGAAGTGGGATTTTTTCACTTTCAAATTGTATTAGCTCACACATAATTCCACTTTATTTTAGCTCATTTATTCAGGCATGAGCTGTGATTCATGTAAGGATTCAGTTTGTATGATCTTCATGTTATAAAGCTTAGAAGGTCTGAGTGGAAACGACTGCAAATCACTGAAAATTTCTTAGAATTTTCAGATGTTGAAGAAGGTCTTCAACCGAAGCAGACCAGTGATCTCTTCTCCTTTGTTCCCTAATTCAAGCTTATTTTGAGTCCCACAACTCAATCTAAGGCACCAATAGAATAGTTAAGAAGACCTTGGGGTGGTTCACAACCAAAGAAGAAGGAGATTGTAGTTGAAGATCGTGATTCAAGAGGTATTTCAAAGATTAGTGTTGAAACTCTGTTTTTAGTTTATGAGCATACTGATTTTGAAGTCAAAATTAATGAATTAGAATGTTTAATGATCCTGTTTCTCTTCGCTGCTTGTTTCCAAGATCCAACAGTTTATGCCTCCACATAATGTTCAAGTATTGATGACAATAGCCAAGGGTTCGTAGTTTATTGGATTTAGAGTTATTAAACAATCAACAACACTTGTCTGAATAAACTTCATTTATGTTTACTGCTTACAAAACTACGAGTTTTAGGACATACAACCCAACAAACATATCATTAACAAATCCCATGGGGTGAATAAAAGATCAACTGTAAATGTATGGTTCTCATTAAAACATAAAAGAAAAAACTTGAAACCATGAAACTAAGCGGAACGATGAAACTAAGCGGAAGCATTTTCTCTAGTCATATGACACCTTCAACAAATCTCGTGGTCAAACACCTTGTACATTCTTTCTCTTATCTAAAAAGCATTTTTGAAATTAATAAGTATTTAAAATACTTAGTAACTGACTTCACTATTAGGGTCAGGCTATGCATTCATATGTAACTGAATTTCTAGAACTAGTATGACCTAACTTGGTGTACTAAATCTGAACATGGATAGTCATCGAAGTGAACAATTGAGCCTATCATACCGTGGGTGAGGTGTACTCTACAATCTTGTAAACTTAGAGGAACACAAACCTCGGATGAATCCCAAGGAACAAAAACTTTTGTATAGTTATCTTGAAGGAACACAAACTTCTATTTAATGATCTGTAAGGTCCACCTCCTTTCTTTTGTTAAATCACTAGGAAATAGGATGAGCTGGAAATAGATTAAGTTAATAAGAATGACGATGACGACGATAATGATGAAGATAATAAAACAAAACCTTAAAAATAAATCGGAATTGTGCAATTGGGAGAAATTATGACAAAAATTTATTTAAGAAATAAGTTCTTCTTAGAGTGAATAGAATTGCTGGCCGGAATTCAAAAAGAAGGAAAAATTGACAATTGGATTCATAGCATAGCTCCCAGCCAGTTCCTGGACATCAATAGCTGCCCCTTGGTAGCTCAATTTGTGAGTGGCCTTTCTTAAAAGTAAAAATATGATATTGATTCGACGAGCCGTTGTTTTTCTAAAATAAAGCTTTATTGATTTATTATGTGATTTCGTAAATATAATGCTTTAAACTTTATACGTTGAATGATTTTTCATTTTAATAAGTATTGAAATCATGATGTATTGAAATGATAATATCTATATTTTACAAGGGCTAAACGCATAGGTTGTAAAGTAATGTTTTAAGATGACTCATATTGAAAGTATTGGGTGAGTGGACGGATGATAATGTATATGAAAGATTTTCCAAGCCTGGATCAACATGCGGTGAGATTAGGCTTTGTGCATTGAGTTAGTCTGCACTAGCGAGAAGTGAGAGTGTTGAGTTGGTCCACCCCAAGTTGGGTACATATTTGATGATCATGATATGAGTTATGATGGTGTTCTGAATTCTTCTTGAACTTTGATTTGTTTATATTGATTGAACCATGTGTTGAAATGTGTTTTATTATGAACAATGCATCCAGGTGTATTTTCTTGTAAGTTCCTTTCGATGCGTTGAGGTATGTTTCATGATAAATTTCTTTCCATGCATAGTGAGGTGATAAAAATTGTTTTATGCATTGTAACTCTATAATTTTCCACCGTTGAGAATACTAAACGTGTTTGAGTTAAGCTTGGCCACATGTTCTGGAACGTGCGTAAATTGAATGTGTACGCATGTTGGTGTATCTTGTTGTGATAGAATAGGGTAGGCATTTGTGATGATTTTATGCATTTGTAATTTTAATGGAATGGTCTTTAAAGTTCTATGTTTTAAAATTCTGTAAAAGTCGTTTTAAAGTTATAGTTAAAATTGTTACTCACTTACTTCCCAATTCATGCTTTTCAAATGTCCCCTCCCCCGGTAATGGTAGAGTTCAAGGTGCCTCCTAAAAATGAAGTCTTTCATATCGCTGAAGAGTCATATTTTAGAGTGCATGTTCATAGTTGTTGAGTCATCACGCGTTGACAAGTCCTAATGTTATGTAAAATGCGTACATGAGACCAAAATCATGATATGTAGACTTTAAATGTTTTCATTAGTTAATAAAAGAAGATGCATGCGTTAATGAGTATGATTTATTTTTCTAAATCGTAATAGTATTAATTATCAAGTTATAAGCAAGTAAGTTGGGCGATAGGTGCTATCAAAAACTTGGTTCCTGTCATCTTCGCATCTCTCTCTGGGTTAAGAGGGTTAATTAGGGGAGGGATGTGACATGATCTCGAAGGAACACAAATCTCTGTCTAGAACCAAACCTCGAGTGTACATTGCTATGGGTAGGAAGATAGTTATCACTAACTAAACAAACATGTGTCTTGAATAATGGGTCCCACAATATAAAATCATACCATAATAGATTAAATCTTGAAAGTGAATATTAGGAAAGTTTTTGTAAAACAATTTGGCAAAAACAAGAATATTTATTTTTTTTCCCAGCACATAAGTATTCCAGTAGTATAGTTACTTACCTCAAATTGAACTCCAACTAATATCATAATAATCTTTCTTTTGCCAACAGAAGCCCAAAACCAAACCCATTAAATTTATGATTCAAATTTTCCTTTCGACTTCAAACAAAGGATTCGAACTTAACAAACTTTTTATATCACACCCATTTCCAGATTGCCCTTTTAACCTAGAAGGAGGTGTGAAGACAGTAAACATCAACCATCTCGTGATATTTACTGTCCACTTGTACCTAATTAACCTAATAACTCAATTTGATCTTAAACCAACATATACATATACTCATTCCTACCATATCAACAGCTTCATAGGCACACTAGAACTTCATACAACTTTTACATGGCCCTTACATACATTGAATATTTACAAACATATACATACTCTTCTCAAGAAAGACCAATGTATACAACCAAGTAGCCTATCTATGACTCCTAACTAATATGTTTACATGCCAGACCAAACCAAACTATATACGTACAAAAATCTACGAATGGGGCTAATAGATGATTTGGTGCAATGTCAGATGATTCTTGTGTACACTAGGCACTGGGAACTCTTTTGCTACTTGAAGGGAAATAACGAGTGAGTCGAGATGACTAGTAAGTGACGAGTTAAAAACAATCATGTATGTAAACAATTCTAAGCATTCAAGGATTATAAACATGTTTCTTGGTCCTGAAGAACATTTAGTAAAATCTTGTTTAATTAACGACATAAGAATTAGTAAAATTAGTAAACCAAGAAAACATAGACAAACATAATGGGATTGATGTCCTAAATCTTCTTGTAATCTCGTAGTTTGTAAACGTTGTATAAACATATTTTTGTTAATAAAATAAGTATTCTTTTATAAGCATATACTCAATCCAATAAACTAAGATCCTAGGATATTTTATGTGATTTAAAAAAGTATGTAAAGACATACAAGTGGATCTTGTTTAAATAATAACTTAAACGGTTTGTAGTAGATGGATAAGGCTGGATACCTTATCCTAGTGACACTACAAATATGACCCGCTTTGTAGGTGTTGCAAGTGTTGTAAAGTGCTACAAATGATCTGATCTCGATCATTCATGTAGAGACATGTGAGCAGGGGATCCTATACAAAGAATTTCTATAAGACCGGACCACAAAATAATTAGTCTCCTTATATAACACTAGAGACTTACATTTCACTACGATGACTATAGGTGACGTAAGGAAAAAATTTAATCCGTTGATTGTGTAGTCAAAAACTTGTTAGGTCTTTGACGTATGCACTTTGCGACAATGATAATATGCGATACTACGTTCTAAACGATGTATGCAGTGATGCTTAGATGCTTCCGTAGTATGTGTTCGTGTAGTGCACGTGTCACAAGTTTTCTAACATGGGGATTGATGTGATTAGTGTGATATTGATGTGGTATATGTGACCGGTAAGCATAAAGAATAATGAATTGGTTTGAAAAGTAAAATGTAGTAAGCAGTAACATGTCATAATAAAAGTAAAAGCGATGATAAAATAAATTGCGATAATAAAATGCGGCGATAAGTAAAGTTGCGGTAATAAAAAAAGTTGCAGTAATAAAGTAGAATGCGGTGATAAATAAATGAATAAACAAATAATATACAAGGTGAGGACTGGTTGTGAAGATGTGCAAAAGTATCTGATGAATGCAGTGACAAGTCTTGTGAAATAAGTCAGAAAGAGAATGGGTTGAGGGAAAGGACATCGCAAGTTCATCAATCTTGTTGAGGACGCAACTAAGGTTCCACTTTCCCTTGGCTTACACCTTTCAGTGATTGGTCGCGTTCCCGTATGTCTATGGTGAAAAAGGGATGAACGTTGTGAACGCAAGGTTGTTTCCATCTTTGAAAATACTTCTCGCTTTAGTTAACGCATTCTTAAAACCTTCTTTCGAGAGGCAGAATAACATTTTCACTTCTGCTCTTACAGGTGAAGATGTCATCGAGCACGTTTTAGCTAAACTTAGCTGATTTCTTCAACAAAGATTAACTTACTCGCTTAATCCTTCCCCTTTACCCTGGGGGATGAGTTACACATTGTGAAAGAAATGGATGATGAATGTATGGTGAAGAACAAAGAGATCATGATGAATAGGATAATGACATTGAAATCTAAAGATAAATGTTTTTTACAGATAGTGAATGAAAATTGGAGATGAACATAGTAAATGAATGGAAAATAAGAACAAATACGAAAAGAGTGTCAATGTCTTGACACGGATCCTAATCGGAGACGATTTGCTTGTCGGCGTGTGGTAGAAATGGAGTGGAGAACTTCCCTCTCGGGCTTGTTTTCTAGGTAGAAATGATCTTTGCACAGAGCTTCTTCTTCGGGAATGGAAATAATTGCTTGCTCCAGAGACTTACCTCTCGGTCTTGTCTCGTCTTTCTCCCCAGATTTCTATAAATTTTCTCTTCAGACCAGCCTTCTCTCTTTGAATTTGATGTTTCTATTTATAGACCTTGGCCCTTCTGCATCAGTGGTCCCACTCTGAAAAGTTGATAATTCCTGCCATGGCTTGGTGGAAACGTCCGCTCTACTCCACATTCAATTTGTCAGAATCGTACAACAGAAAAGCTGTACAATTTTAGAAGTCCTTGCGAATGCGTCGCTCTTCTCATCTATGATCGATCGCCGCATGCAGTGTAATTGTTTTGATCTTTTATCAATTGCTGAATGTGGTGGAAATGTGTTGATCGTTTGAGTCCATGATCGATCTTCGCATGTGTTGCAATTGCGTTGTTCTTTCTTTGTTCTTGAATGATTGCCGCATGCTGTGATAATGCGTTATTCTTTTGTCCTCGAGCGATTGTCGCATGCGATGACCTATTTCCTGTAAAACAAAGACTTGGACATTCCATTTTTTCCATCGCAATGGGGTTAGTGGGTTTGCTTACGACTTTTTACAATTTTCGCGTTTCTAAGCCAATTTCTATACGGTCGACGCGACTTTTCCTTCTTTTTGCCGCATAATCTAAGTAAAACAGTATAGATAACTTGTATTTCTACAAGTTATCACACCCCCAAATTTAGATATATGCTTGTCCTCAAGCATATCCTCGACTAAGGCAATTCAACTCAAATCCTATCCTAACTTTGCATCGATCGGCTACTCCGAATGATCCACCTTTACATAATTTCTTCTATCCTCTGACATTTCTTCACATGCTCTACTTTATTCTTATCTAAGATAAACCTCTACGCAAAGTTCTGTTCTTATTTTGAAAAGAATGTTTTACCTATTATTGTGAAAACAATGAAGTGCGTTTTTATGCGGTGGCCTGGTTTGCGTTATCCTATAGAGAACGTTGATCATGGTTACAGCCTTCGTTTTGGCTTTCTCCCACGAATGTCATGCGAGTATCCAACTTCAGTTGTGTACCAAGCTCAAGTTCAACTCTTGACCCTTAACCAAGTGTTACTTGTGTTGGTCAGTGGAGTTGTCTCTTTTATTCTTATTTTCTCATTTTTTTTTCTGTTTTTTGTATTGCGTCGATCCTGGTAGCCTATCTTCGTTTTGGCTTGCTCCCACGAGTGTCATGTGAACATCCAACTATGAGCAGGTTCCTTTCACAACTTAACTCTTATCAGGTTGGGATATTCCCTTGCGCTGATAGCGGAGTTTTTTTTTTTTTTTTTTATGATGATGAACGCATTTGCCTGATATGACCGCATCCACTTGATTGCAGCTGTCTCTTATACACATCTAGATGTGTATAAGAGACAGCACTAACAGCGAAGTTTTTTTTTTATTATTTTATTATTATTATTTTTTTATGATGATGAACGCATTTGCCTGATATGATCGCATCCGCTTGATGATGGAAAATTAGATGTCAATTTACTCGACAACTAAAATCCCTCGGACGCAATATGCGATGCATGTTTTTAAGGTATGCGTTGATTGTCATGCGTCGATGGTCATACGTTGGAATAGCAATGCGTTAACGAATGTATACGATGACCATGCGTCCTGTCACAAGTTTTCTTGTGCTCACGCCAAGTATAACGTGAATGCAAGTTTCTCTGGTGATCCGTGGTCGAACACAGGGACTTGTAGCTGGGTGAATACGGTAATGTGCATGCGGCGGTTTGAATAAAAAAATGATGGAGGGATTTCTAAGTTAACTCTACTCATACTCCTATCTATCAGACAATGCAATGAGAAAATGAATGGTAGGTAGAGACACGACAACTATTGACATGAAGTAAATGGATGGAAAAATAGATAAAATGTGGAGATGTCTTCATTGCAACCCTTAAGAGTGACCGCAAGGGCAACCTTAATCAACGTAAGCCATGTGATCATGCTACACACACTTAAGCCTAACTCTAGGACGTATGTGATGGATATGCGAAAGTGCCGTGAAGCCTATGCCAGCCTAAACCCCTATAACCCGCTCACGAGCTTTCGTCGCATAAGTGTGATGGCCACATATAACCACAATAGCCTATCCGTAGGGTGCATACGTTGTATGATGGCAAACGGAACTTATTCCTAAGTCTCCATTATTGCTTATGCAAACCTAATCTAGCTCTTCCGAGCATCGATTCTAACCTAGCTCTCTCGAGTCAGGTTCTTTCTTTAGACTCTCTCACGAGTAGCTCTAAAGGTGCAGTGGACGCATACATAAGACAAGGTAACCACATGAACTTCGCTAACGTAAGATTATTCCTATTCCTAGTGAATACTTGCTTATATTGCTTGATGCGACCAATCACTTACCCTTCCGAGTAGTTAGTTGTTGCTGACTCTACTCATGGACAAGCGTGATAAGCTTCACACTAAGCAAATAAGGTTTTCTCGCACACTCACGCAACACACACCTTTCGGTGGTTTGATACATGCTTCATATCTCTAATCCACATGACTAAGTATGCGATACTCTAGCAATCTCACTAAGTGATGCAATGAAGTTAAAGATGTTGAGTAAAGAAAATGGAGATGGAGTTAAAGGAAACACAGAAATGCATTGAACACAAAATGTATTAATTCCCTAATCACAAAATGTATATAATACAATATAAAAAAGGAAGAGAAAATGAAGTGACCAGCTAGATGCAAAGACTTGCTTCCAGTGGATGTGCGTCAAGGCTACCAGTGGGGCCATGGATGGGTGGTGGAGCTGACTCTCTCAAGATCTAGCTCCGGTCGAAGGCTCCGGTCATCACTCGAAATGGATGAGGAGGTAAAGAACTCTCAAGCTTCCTCTCATGCATTTTTTTGGTTCACAAGGATCCGCCCTAGGCAATCCTCAAGCGAAAACCTTGGATGCTTGAAATTCTGCTCATCGGCTTCTTTATGTAGAGCTTGGATCGCCGACGACATTAATGAACTGCTCTAATTCTGACATTCCCCGCATTTAGTTCTTTCTGAACCTCTGCTACTAACAGCATGGTAGGTGAAATGTCAACATCATCTTTTTCTTTTCCCAAGGTAGATGTTTTGATGCATTCATTCCACCAACCTTGCGTTGATCCCTTTATCATACGTTATCATGTAGCCATAATCATTCAGTGACCGCATTCGCATAATACCGCAACTCTACACATGACCGCAATCGTTTGACGAGCGCAACTCTCATGCGATGGACGCATGCGGCTAATTACCGCAACACTCATGCGTTGATCGAACGCATTTGTCTTTGCGATGGAGAGTTTTCTTCGCATGTGGTCGTCTATGCGGTAGTTCGTATTTCGCATTTGCGTCCACTTCCTGTGTTAGCTACAAAAATAGACAATTGAATGCAAAATAACGCATAATAATGGGTTAGCCAAGAGTCATCATGTTGAACAACGCAAGCTCATTTTATCATGAATTCTGAACATAATTGCCGCATATTCTGCTTAACAACCCTCATAATTCTATGTGAAAGGCCTAAGATGACATGCATTTCTGCATGTCATCATACCCCCAAACATAAAATCATGCTTGTCTTCAAGCATGCGTTATACTCAAGAAATTCTAACTCACCTTCCGGCTTTCCTTTGCGATGACCAGCTTCTCAGAATATAATTTCCTCATACCTCTAACCATTGCCACAATGTCTCCTCCACTTTGGTTGCTTCTTCAACAAGATCTTTTATAAGTTTAGATCCGGCAAGCCTTTGCTCAAAAACTTTTTACTCATTCACCGCAACTTTGCATTTAACTTTTGAGAATGCGTTCATTCAAAACAATTAAAAAATTTGCAATGACTTATTCAAATGCGGCGTTGAACCTGGTTACGCCCTTCGTTTTGGCTTACCCCCATGTGTCTCATGTGGGCATCCAACTTCGGTTGCATTCCATATTCAACTCAACTCATGTCTTGCTTGATTTAGCTTTCGCCGGATAGAGGAGTTGCGCTTATGCATTGATCCTGGCAACTCACTTTCGTTTTGGCTTGCCCCCACATGTGTCATGCGGACTTCCAACTATGGGTAAGTGCCTTTCACAACTTAACTGTTATCAACATGTGTTTCCCAATTGCGTTGACAGTGGAGTTATTATTCTAAAAAATTCTCACTTTTTTTTTATGATGATGAATGCATTTGCCTGATATAATCGCATCCACTTGATTGCATCTACTCATACCTTCCCCACCCCCAAAGTTAGAGATGCACAATCTCTTCATTGCGTTGTTTTGGATAGAAAAGACAAAACACTTAGTCAAAATTTTGAAATGAAGGTTTGAGTAGAGTCTTGTAGTAGAGAAGGTAAAGTATAGCTATTGCGATGAATTGTCTAAGTGTTAGGCAGAAAATGCACTGTATAAAGAAATTTTGCTAAGGCTACACATACTGCTCATCATGGCAGCGCAAATAAAAAACGCAAAAGAAAAGAAAAGAATTACCGCAATAAATTGACAAAGGATGATAAAAATAAAGAGGCCAATGCATAAGGAAAGAATGATTACTCAGTTGTATAAAATTTGTCTAAGTACACAAAGAATTATAATTATCGCAAACACAAAATTGTAGCATGTACAAAAGAATACAAGGTATAGCTATCTCTATAAAAAAATGAATGGCCGCAAAAAAAAAAAGAATGCAAAATTGTGGAGAAGGTGGTACACCCCCAAATTCAGAGTTGCGACGAGGGCTCTTGATGAGGAGGATGTTGCAGAGGAGCTCTTTGTGGCACTTCTTGAAATTGCAGAGGTTGTTGCAGATGTTGAGGCACCATGGGACCATGTAGATATGCCGTTAACAAATTGAAGTACTCATGGTTGCGCTCAGCCATCTGTCTTTGATTCAGGCGAATGGTGAAAATGTTGCGTTGAATATTGACCATCACCTGTTGCAGCTCTGCGTTGCTTTCTTGCAACTCCGTTAATGAATGGTGGAAGAAGGTGAGCTCTTGAGATAAGAAGACTCGCATATCTTCTAAGGTAGCAGCAAGAGATGCGGTGGAGGGTTGCGCTATCGATGTTTCACCAGCATCGGTTTGAGATTGAGCGAAAGGGCCTGCTCCCAAACGTGTGGGTCATCAACATGCGGCGATGTTAACGGTGAAAAGTAGGGTGGAGATGAATGGCAGGTGGATGCTGCTAGAGATGCGGGGTTGGAGTCAGGGGCAAGGAGGAGTGTTGTGAATTGTTCGGGAAGAGGGGAAAGGGGTTTGTTTGGAGAGCTTGGTGGGCGAATGACTAAAGGCAAAGGGTCCAAAGGTAGACTGGTTTGCTTCTGCAGTGAACTTCCTTGGACGATTTCCTTTCCTTCGTCATTATGGCACTTCTTCTTTGGTCTTGGCAGTTTCGGCGCATTTAAATCAATGAGGGGTCGTTTCGATGGAAGCTCGGGGCAATGTGGTGAATCCTTGAGAAGCATTCTCAGGATCTTTATGTTGATGACGCCGTGAACTTTTGGCATGGGTTCTTCTTCAATGCCCACGCCCACAAATAGGCATAGGCTCGAAATAGTCCATGGGAAAAATTACTGACCTCTCACATGACCAACAAAACCTCGAATTTGCTTCGCAAGAAGATGGCCCACATTAATTGAAATGTCGCGCGTTATGCAATATGCGACCATAACTCGATCTCTTGAAATTGTCTTGTCATGCATTGTTGGGATGAGTCACCTTTTCACCAAATAGACCCAAAGGTGCGTTTCTAGTAACAGCCGATTGGAGGCGAGGGTTCTTATACCTGTTAGGGACACCATCCACTTGGTGCTCGGTTGCATTAATACTCTCAGTGCATCCTCCATATGCTCTTCTATAGGATCATCAATCAGTTTGTTACCCGGTGCTTCCGGGAAATTCTTCAACTAATAGAGCTGATTGATGTCCTCTGCGCTGAACGACACTAGCCCCCCTTCGACGATCACCGCATCTTCGGTGTCGTGGAGCTGGTCGTGGTAGAAGGCTCTCACTACCAATGGCATTACGATGGATGGACACTGGCAAAAAGTTTCCCACCCATGTTCCACCACAACACTGATGATCAAATCCGGTAGTGGCGCCGACGCAGGAAAGAAGCTCATCTCCATCAATAAGTCATCATTTTCTTTCTTGGTTGCTGGGTGCCTCCTGGTCGACACAAGCTCACTGCTCTCCACTTTAGCTTTGCCCTTTTCTTGAGCAGACACAAGGCGGGATTTTTGTCTTTGGATGCGTTTCTTCGCCTTGCGTTGCTCTTCTTTTTCCTTTTCCCATTCTTCCATTTCTTTTCTTTTCCTCTCTCTGACGCGCTGGACATTTTCTTTGCGGTGTCTCTCCTTTTCCTCCTTCTCCTTCTTTTCTACTTCTTCTTCTTTTCTCATTTCTCTTTCAAATTGCTCTAAAGCAAGCACAATGCGTTGTTCATCCTCAAGCCTTCTTCTTTCTTCTTCTTCCACCCCTGTGTTGTCATGGCAAACCTCCTCATCGTGAATTTTTCTGGCCAAATCACCTGATGCATTGATTTTGCATGTACATGACATCTTCTCTTTCTTCTCCTCCAATTCTCCTTTTCTTTCCTCCTTCTCCTCTACAATGCGTTGAAAGAATGTTGGGTCACTTGTGGACCTTTGCGGCGCATTCTCCTTGGGATGCCGCATTAGAGGGGAGATATCAGGATCTTCTCTTTCTTCAGACGCAACTAATCTGGTATGCGGCAATAAAGCTGGTAGTTGCACTGATGCTCTAGCTTGCGCTGACATCCCCTCTTCCATCCTTGCGGTGGTTGATTCTCCGTCGAAATCTAAATTTTCCACCCTATTTCTCTTTTCCTCCTCTTTCTTCAGGCGTTTCTCTTCCCGCCTGCATTGTTTTCTTTCTCTTCTCTTATTTTCTTTCTTCTCCTTTTTTAGCTGGGTGACTTCATCTTCGTCCGCCCGTTTTTCTTCACTTTTTCTCTTCTCCTTCTCTTCAGCCATCCCTGTCTGCTTTTGCGCCTCCACAACCTCCAAAACAGCCCTGATGGGTCCCTCATTGGAGTCTGTTGGAGCAGTCTCCTTAGGATCCGAAACGGCCAGGGCCATTCTCTGCGAATATTTTATCATTTTTTTATTTTATTTAATCGGACAAGCACAATGTTAAGTATTTAACGCAATGCATCCATTACCACAAATGCATATTTGCGGAGGACGGGCACAACATATGTATTAGCGCAACACAAGCATCAAGGCAACGCATTTTTGGAGGACGAGCACACGGTATTTCTACCAGCGCAACACAACCATCGACATAGTGCGTATTTGTGGAGGATGGTGGCAATGTACATACGAGCACAACTCATCCGTCAACGCAATGCATTTTCGGAAGACAAGTGCAAAGTGTATCTATTAGCGCAAGATACAACCGTCGTCGCAATGTATACCAGATGTTATTTATGGTATCACCAACATCGCAACGCTTATCCCAAAAAAAAATTGATAAGACGTTGCAATGTTCATTTATAACATTCATTCACAAAAATTGAGATCAATGCAAACTAAGGCTGGAATGGAAATAGATTCAACTAGGCATGAAATTAACGCAAGCTGGAATTGAAGTAGAAATAAATTCAAGTAAGCAGTAAAACTAATTTACGGAAGCAATAAAATGATTTAAATAACGCAATGATAAAGCAGTAAAGAAAGCAGTAACGAAAGCGGTAAAGATAGTGATAGGGATGCTGTTTAAAGAAGGTTCTTCAAGGTTACCGCAACCGCATCCCCGCAAGCTGTCAGACTTGTCTGCCCAATGTCACTACTGACATTGTTCCTTCCCATTCGATCCAGGGGCTTCTGAATTGCTGGGCAGCGTTTCAGGTGTTCTNCCAATGTCACTACTGACATTGTTCCTTCCCATTCGATCCAGGGGCTTCTGAATTGCTGGGCAGCGTTTCAGGTGTTCTTTTTTTAAGCTCGGTTGCCAGCTGCCCGACCTAGACCTCCAAGTTCCTTATGCAAGATGCTTGCGATTGCATGATCACATCATTTTTTTCTATATACTACTTGAGCAGAGCTTCCAAGGACGATGTATTCGTTGAGGTGTTGAATGAGGAAGGCTGGTTGTGCAATTGCCTATTTTGGTCACCACTCTGATTCTGGCCTTGATGAAAAGCTAAAGGACTTCCTCGATTCTCGAACTCACTGTTCTGTAGATTCCTTTGGCCTCCCTGGTCGTTGTTCCCTCCCCAAGTGAAGTTGGGGTGATTTTGCCAACATGGGTTGTATGTATTGTTGTACGGGTTGTTCTGAATGGAGTACACCGTCTGTGGGTTTGATGGGCACATTTCTACTGAATGACCCCCTCTACATTATATACAACTTATCGCTGCCACTTGTGCTAGTGCATTGGCTTGTGCTGCACCCTGGGAGAGGGTTCCTTAATTAATTGCCATCATCTGGAGGAGCAAGGTGACTACGGCCATTTGCACGGCCAATGTGGTCATTATATCAGCAGGTACAATGGCGCTTTCCGTTTTTCTTCGCTCAGGGCCTCTTCCTCCATACCCATCATCTACCCAGTCATCTATATTTCGTGAAATGCGATCTAAGATGACCTTGGCTTCAGTGTACGTTTTGTCCATAATTCCTCATGCCGCGAAGGCATCAGCAACAGCTTGCATCGATCTATCCAGGCCATTGTAGAAGGTTTCCTTAAGAACGCAATCAGGAATCCCGATATGCGAACAGTTCTTCACCAATCTTCTTAATCACACTCATGTGGTGCTCAAAGTCTCGTTCTCCATTTGTTCAAAATTTAACATGTCCCTTCGTCTTCTTGCGTCGACTGCGGGCGAGAAAAATTTCTTCATAAATCACTCAACCAACTGGTCCCAAAAGTTGATTTCATTTTGCTCCAATGAATGAGCCCTCCTCTTTGCCTCATCCCAAAGTGTATACAGGAAGAGATATAACCTAACTCCTTTAGGAGTCACGCCAGGAATGGAGAATGTATTGCACATTTCAACAAAGCTGGTCAAGTTAGCATGCGCGTCTTCTCCTTGTAGACCTCCAAATTGCCTCGCATTTTGAATCATTTGAAGCATGACCGGCTTTATCTCGAATCTTGTATTCTCCTCCACCTTGGGTCTTGCAATTCTGAGTGAGAAGTCGTATAAATTCGGCGTCGCATAGTTTCTCATTGGGATATTGCGGTCGGCGGCCAGAAAAACTGGGTCTTGCGTTGGCCGATTTACCCTTTGATTACCCTCTGGCCTATCATTGTTAGCCATGGTTCTTCTTCGCCTTGTTCGATTCTGACATGCTCGTGCACAAAAAGTATGCTTGATCTTTGGGTCAGCATCGAATTCTGGTTCAATCTCAGTACTCATACACCGTCAGTCTGTTCTCTGCATAAACAGACAGTACAACAGAGATCTGTTCTGCAAAATACCACAAAAATATTCAACACTAAAAATTGACAATCCCCGGCAACGGCGCCAAAAACTTGTGAGGAAAAAATTGAATCCGTTGATTGTGTAGTAAAAAACTTGTTAGGTCTTTGAGTATGCGCTTTGCAACAATGATAATATGCAATACTACATTCTAAAGATGTATGCGGTGATGCTTAGATGCTTCTGTAGTATGCATTCGTGTAGTGCGCGTGTCACAAGTTTTCTTACGCTGGAACCAAGTATAATTCTAACGCAAGTTTCTAAGAGTGATCTGAGGTCGAACACGGGGATTATTGTGATTAGTGCGATACTGATGTGGTATATGCGACATGTAAACATAAAGAATAATGAATTGGTTTGAAAAGTAAAATGCGGTAAGCAGTAAAATGCAATAGTAAAAGTAAAAGCGATGATAAAATAAATTGTGATAATAAAATGCGACGATAAGTAAAGTTACGGTAATAAAATAAGTTGCAGTATTAAAGTAGAATGTGGTGATAAATAAATGAATAAACAAATAATATACAAGGTGAGGACTGGCTGTGAAGATATGCAAAAGTATCTGATGAATGCGGTGACAAGTCTCGTGAAATGAGTCAGAAAGCGAATGGGTTGAGGGAAAGGACATCGCAAGTTCGCCAATCTTGTTGAGGACGCAACTAAGGTTCCGTTTTCCCTTGGCTTACACCTTTCAGTGATCGTTCGCGTTCCCATATGTCTATGGTGAAACATGGATGAACGTTGTGAACACAAGGCTATTTCCATCTCTGGAAATACTTCTCGATTTAGTTAACGCATTCTTCCAACCTTCTTTCGAGAGGCGAAATAACATCTTCACTTCTGGTGAAGATGCTATCGAGCATGTTTTAGCTAAACTTAGTTGATTTCTTCAACAAAGATTAACTTACTCGCTTAATCCTTCCCCTTTACCCTTGGGGATGAGTTACATAGGGTGAAAGAAATGGATGATGAATCTATGGTGAAGAACAAAGAGATGATGATGAATACGATAATGACATTGAAATCTAAAGACAAACGTTTGTTACAGATAGTGAATGAAAGATTAGAGATGAACTCAGTAGATGAATATAAAATAAGAACAAATACGGAAAGAGTGTCAATGTCTTGACACAGATCTCGATCGGAGAAGATTTACTTATCGATATATGGTAGAAATGGAGTGGACAACTTCCCTCTCGGGCTTGTTTTCCATGTAGAAGTGATATTTCCACAGAGCTTCTTCTTCCGGAATGGAAACAATTGCTTGTTCTAGAGACTTACCTCTCGATCTTGTCTCGTCTTTCTCCCCAGATTTCTATAAATTGTCTCTTCAGATCAACCTTCACTCTTTAAATTTGATGTAGCTGTTTATAGACCTTGGCTCTTATGCATCAGTGGTCCCGCTCTTAAAAGCTGATAATTCCTGCCATGGCTTGGTGGAAACGTCCGCTCTGCTCCACATTCAATTTGTCAGAATCGTACAACAGAAAAGCTGTACAATTTCAGAAGTCCTTGCGAATGCGTCGCTCTTCTCATCTACGATCGATCGCCACATGCGGTGTAATTGTTTTGATCTTTTATCGATTGTCACATGTGGTAGAAATGCGTTGATCGTTTGAGTCCATGATCGATCGTCGCATGCTATGATAATGCATTATTCTTTCTTTGTTCTTGAATGATTGTCGCATGCTTTGATAATGCGTTATTCCTTTTGTCCACGAGCGATTGTGGACATTCCATTTTTGCCATCGCAATGGGGTTAGTGGGTGTGCTTACGACTCTTTACAATTTTCGCGTTTCTAAGCCAATTTCTATACGATCGACACAACTTTTCCTTCTTTTTACCACATAATCTAAATAAAACGGTATAAATAATTTGTATTTCTACAAGTTATCAGGTGACATGACTTGAATCTTGAGTGAGTTGTAAACTCCTGCTTATAAAGGTGGTCCTTAGATTTCTATGGGTAAGAGTGGCCAGATTGCCAACTCAATAAGCTTACCAATTTGGGGATTCCTCTGATTGGGGAGCTGGGAACACTACTACACGAGATGGAATTCACTCCTTCCCTGATGCAGGGGTAAGTAGATAAATTGCTTCCTTAAGGGCTAACTTCGGGACTTGAACAATGTGGCGTCACACCTTCTCCTGGTCCGAGAGGGGTTTAGTCATAGTTGGACTATGACTTATTGTTCATTAGAGGGATCAATGGTACTTAAGGAGTTAGATGTAACAACAGGGGCAAAATAATAATTTTGGCCCAGTTGTACTTACGAGCAATTTGTGAAGGGTTATCGCACTATTGATTGGTTATATCCAGTGGACACATAAATTTATCTATAGTGCGGAAAATGAAGCTGTTGGTCTTTAGTGGAATGACCGACAGTTAACTAATGTTGGGTAATTTAATTAAAGTGTTTAATTAATTATCCAAGTACCATTGGAGCTTTAATCAACAGGTCCATAAGGTCCCTTCTGTAGCTTAACAGGGATTTAATTGAAAATTAATTTTGGATAAATTTGAAGTGTTCGATTTAATTGAGGTAATTAATTATATATGATATAATTAGTATAATGTATTTGATACATTATAATATAAGGTAATATGAGAGGAATTTTAATTTGATTCAAATACTAATTGTATGAATGAGATTCATGTTATTAAATTATATAAATATGATTTATATTAAATACCTTAAATAAATTGAAAGGAATTAAATATTTAGATATGATCCAAATATCAATTATATGAATGAGATTCATATAAGTGAGTTTACTATAAATGTGATTTATATTAAATGCCATTTATGGTTGAGAGAAAATACATCTCTAGGTTATATTATATTTGATACAATATGTAACCATAGATTGTGTGTTATATTGGATGTAACATATAGTTTATATAAATATAATAAGGTTGTTATTATATGTATAATCATTATTAATTTAATTTTATTCAATTAATATTAATTAATTAAAAGTAGGGAGTTACAACTTCCTCCCCCTAATTTCTCTGAGCCAAATACGTGATGAGAGCGGTCAAAGAGAGGGATGGTGTAGATTCATCTTCCTCCATGAAACTCTGAGAGAATAGTTCTCTCTAGAAAAAAAAACGAAAAGAGAAGAAAAGTTCTTCTCCTCCCTCTCCTTCTCTCTTTCTCCTTTCCTCTTCCAAAATTCTAAGGCCGAGCCCACACCTCCTGCCATTCTCAATCCCTAAGAAGAATACAAGAGGCTCCATTTGGTGGTGTCCTTTTTGGAGAAGGAGATCCATTCGTGACTTGTTGGAAGGATTCTTGAAGAATAGTCGTCAAAGGTAAGGGTTTCTAAAACCCTAAGTTTTCCTTTATTATTGCATGCTATAATTTATGTAAATGCGTATCTTGTTCTTAAGTTATTGTAAAACTTACATTCAATGAAAAATGGATTTTCTTCAACTCAAGGTTCTTTCCTCATAGAGTTCCTTCAATTGGTATCAAAGTCAGGTTGCTGGTATTCTGATCCCAAATTCCACTTTTTTATCGAATCGTTTTTACAGTGTTGGTGGGTTTTACTGCATTTTGTTCAAAGTTCATGCGATGAATTGTTACAATATGAATGTGGTTTTGTTATGGATGTTTTAGGATAGGATACTTAGTTTTAAGGCTTTATTTCGTTTACAATTTTGGTTTGTAAAGGCCCCTGTTTTGGGTGTAATTTTGCTATAGAGGCTGTATTTGTTGTTTGAGTCGCTTCTGTTGTTCTCGGGAAGCTTCAAAGACATTTTTTTTAGCACTACTTTGATGAAGAAGACAACGTAGTTCTACAACATCTTGTAGCTACAGCTACACGATCATGTAGCTTTTACTAAGTGATCATGTATCTTTCGCTGCACGATCATGTAGCATTTGTTAAATGATCATGTGGCTAATTCTACAAGATCGTGTAGATTTTGCTATATGATCGTGTAGTATTTCCTACAAGATCGCACAACAAGTTTGCTACACGATCACTACAGAGAGTTTGTTGAAGGGCAGTTTGGTTTGGGCGGTTCAAGGCCTGGTTCACCTATTTTGATCTGGATGACTCTTATGTTGTAATAGTTAGCCTTCTGACTTTCCTTTAAGGTGTCTTATCCCAGTCCATTAACTGTTTATTTTAAATATACATATTATGTATGTTCTATATTATATGTTGTATTGTATGTCATACAGTTTTAAAACCCACCATAGGTTATGCATTTATATTCATGCATCATCTTATATTATAAGTGTTATAATATATGTATGTGCATGATTTAAATTATAAAGTATGCTCATGCATCATATAGTATAAATGTTATAGTAAATGTATGCATGCATTATAGCATTTCCATGCATTATTTATATTATAAGTGTTATAATATATGGTTGAATGTATGTATGGAAAGTATGCTATAGTATGATTCATTACCTAGTTATATAATTGTATTGTATATTAGGAATGAATGGAGATTGCATGAAGCATGACATTACCTTAGGCTAATTTATAAATGTTATGATTAACTAAAGTATGTCAAGCATGCAATGGATGTTTTAATTGTTTAATTTATTTACAATCTTTATAATTCAATGAAATTAGAAATAAAATCAATAACTAAGAGTTGTTTGCAAACCTTAGGTTATAATCATTTTTTAAAATTGTTTTAAAATATGATTGAGATAGACCTAAGTTCACAAATTTCTAATGAGACTAGAAATTCGATTATTTTATTTTAATGTGTTTAATATAATTAAATTAATTTCAATAAAAGATTAAATTTGTAACAAATATATCTATAAGGGATCTTTTTTCTATGGTAGGTTCTGTCTAGGCTGATGTACTTAAGATGACGAAAATGTCGCACCCCTATCTGAGAACCTACCTGGAAAGGTGAATTAGATAGATTTGCTACAAGCATGGAATTGTTGATTAACATTTGTTAAAGTGTTTATTGAATATTAATCAAAATTGTTTAACTTTCTAAAATAAGTGTTACTTTCGGGCAAACTTAAACAATCACTTAGTAGAAACAATTAGCTGTATTTTTCCTAAGTTAATTAAAACCTAGGTTGTTAAAATACTTAGTGGAATGAAAAGATGTATATGATATGTCAATTTTTCCTCTAACGTTACTTCTGTAATATTCACATTGTGACACTCATGCTTAGCCTTAAGGTGCCCTGGGAGAGTCCCCCCTCGGATGGTGTTTGCATGGGTCAATATCAAGCTTAATGTAGAGAGTATTTATAGTAAGTGGGAGAGAGATGTGTGTCAACATGTTCTACGATCTTTTTCATTGGTTCGCACCGTGAGATTTTCTTGCATGGCCTCGAGGTGCCCTGGGGGCGTCCCCCCTCAGATGGTTTGTGTAGTAGGTCAATATCAAGGCAAACTCCAGATATGGATAGGATCACTTTAGTTTTTGTCCCAATCAGTTTTTCCTTCGATTGGCTCATTGGGCGGAACCTCGGGTCTAAAATGGAGGGTCACACTTAAAGGAAATTATTAAGCAAGTTAATGATTTATTGACCAAATAAATGATGATTGACTGTTATAGGAATAAAAGTTATTCTGGTGTAATGATTGGTTGAGAGTGTCTCAATTAAGTGAAGGGACAACTGACTACCCTTCGGCTGCTTTTGTCCTAAATCACTAAAGCATCATTGCAAAATTAGATGTAATTGGGGTTCATTTAGCTTTTGCTAAAACTGATTGGATTTTTTAAGAGTTATGCTAAAATCTATTATAGATCAATGTGTTTATTTTCCAAAAAATATGTCAAATAGCGTTTTTCCGTTATTTGCCTTTTCTAGTTTGACCGATTTCAATTCCGCGACATGGTAAGAATCCATTAAAACGTTTGTCGTGGTAAACGACCTCAAAATTTTCATGACCGAGGAATGTCCTCAAGTCCCAACCCCTGATGCACCATGAAATGTTTATGATGCATATGAGGTGTGGATGAAGGCTAATTCTAGTGCCCAAGTTAATATTTTGGCAAGCATACCCGATGCATTGACTAAAAGGTTTGAGAACATGGTCATTGCACATGAGATCATGGAATCAATACGAGAATTATTTGAACAAAAGTTCTCATGATTCAAGCAAAACAGGATTGATGATAATGAAACCAATAGTGTCCGTTCACAAGATAATCTCCAGTCAATATTGAATGTCAAGGGACTAACAGAGAAAGCAATCATTGCTAACTTTAGTGAAGTTCATCGACGAGGATTGTCCTCTGAGATGAAACTTGGAGTTTATGACTTGGGTTGTGGAACTAATCCCACTACTCTCCAGAAAAGGAAGAACTCCAAAGAAAATAAATTTGATTTATTTATCTTTGAGACGTTTTAGTAGAGATTGATGATTCTGCTTGGATAGTTGATTTAAGAGCTACTTACCACGTGTGTTCTTCCCATCAAGGATTTAATTCCTGGAAACAATTGGAAGCTGTAGAGATGACTCTTAAAGTTGGTACTGGTGAGGCTATATTAGCTGTTGCTGTAGGCAGACTTGAGTTATTTTTGGACCGAAATGATATATGTTATTAGATGATGTATATGTAGTTCCTCATATCAAGTGGATCCTAATTTATGTTTCCTGTCTAATTGAACAAAAATACTCCATATCAATCTCTGAGATTAAAGTATTTATTTTTAAGAATGGAATGGAGTTAGGTTTTGGTTCAATGGAAAATAACTTATATGTACTAAGGCCATTAGTCATAAAAGTCGTGCTCAATACTGAAATGTTCAAAACAACAACTATAAAAAGACCGAGAATTTCTCCTATAGAAAATGCTCATATTTGGCATCTAATGTTAGGTCACATCAATCTCAATACAATTGAGAGGTTGATGAAAAGTGGCTTCTAAATTGTTTATAAGAAAACTCTTTACCAGTATGTGAGTCATGCCTTGAAGGCAAAATGATAAACGACCTTTTACTGGAAAATGTTATAGAGCCATGAAAAACCTTAGAGCTTATACATTCACACCTTTGTGGTCGATGAATGTAAGAGCACGAGGAGAGTATGAGTATTTCATCTCTTTCATAGATGATTATTCTATATTTTGGTATCTATACCTAATGCAACATAAGGCTGAAGCTTTTGAAAAGTTCAAGGAATATAAGGCTGAAGTTAAAAACTTGTTAGGTAAAAAGATAAAAATACTATGATTTGATCGTGGTGGAGAGTATATGGACATAAGATTCCAAAACTATATGATAGAACATGGAATCACATCCTAAATCTCAACCCTAGGTACACCTCAACAAAATTGTAAATCAGAAAGGAGAAACATAACCCTGTTATACATGGTTCGGTCTATGATGAGCTATGTGTTGGATTTTATGTCCTAAAACTCGTAGTTTGTAAATTAATAAACATATTCTATTTTGTTTTTCAATAAAGTTGTTATTGAAATTGTAATCTTGAATCCAATAAACTAAGGTCCTGAGGCTATATAATGTAGTTTGAACTTTATGTAGTGACATAAATGTGGATCAAGTTCAAATATATAGCCAAAATGGTCTATAATATATGAATAAGGTTGGGCACCTTATTCTGGGGACACTATGGGTGCAGTCCACTTTGTAGTTAGTACAAATGATGTGATCCTGAATCGTTCATATAGAGATATGTGAGTGGGGGCATCCAATGCAATGAGTTTGCATAAGACTAAACCATGAAATAGTCACTTTTTACGTTCTAAATGTCGTTTTATGTATAAAACTGACTCTTTCGTTAATTGATGACCTAGGTAACCTGTGAATGATTAGCTTACTAATTATGGTTATATCAAATGGACACAAATATATCTATAGTGAGGGGAGTGCAACTACGGGACTATAGTGGAATGACCCGTTAGTTAACGAATGTCGATTAGCTCCGTCTAAAGAGTTTAGCTAGCTAATCTCGAATTGTTGGAGCCCATGATCTATAGGTCCATTAGGTTCCCCTACTAGCTCATATGGAATAAACTTATAACAGTGTGATAGAATAATTTGAATTGTTCGAATTAGGTGAAGAGAGAGAAATCAACAAGTATATGTGATATAGTAGTTAATTTTTCAGTTTAGAGAAACAACTTTAATATTTAAATGTGATTTAAATATTAAGAATATGAATACATTAATATTCGAAAGCTCGGAAATAATGGAAATGGTCAAAGATGTAAAAAGTTAAAGAGTTGACTTTTGACTTTAAAAAGTCAAACTTTGACCGACATTATATTCAAATGTGATTTGAATTTCGAGAAAATGAATGCAGATACATTCTCGGGAGGTCAAAATTAGTCAACACAGAAAAAATCATAAAAAGTCAAAATGTTTACTTTTTGGTCAAAGTTTGACTTTGAGCAAATGACTATTTTGTCCTTTGACTAAAGTTAGTGGGAAAATCCAAACTTTTGTTGGATAATTCCACTAACAAAATAGTGGGCTAGGTGTTGGCTTATAGTGGAGACATTAAACCCACTTAGATAGTGGATTCTAGGTGTTCAATTTTTATGAATTTGTTTCATGCAAATGTTGCATGGTTTTTTTCTATAAAATGGGCTTTCATTTATGGATTAAAGACTTTTGCCATTTTTTGCAAAAAGTTAGTTTTCAAAATTGGGCTGAAAAATTAAAAACCCAACCCAAAAAATCTCCATCTTTTCCCATCTCTTTCTCTCTCTCTGTTTTCTTCATCCATCGGGTCCCACAACCCGGTTATGAATCCAGAGGATAGTAGGTCAACTCTAGTTGTGGTTCGGAATAGTTCGAGTCGAGATTCAGCGAGGAAAAGTGGTTTTCGGGAACTTCAAAAGTAATTTTAATTTACTGTTTTTTCCTTCAAATTCCATGCTAATTTCCTTTAAATTAAAAGCAATTAGAGTGTAATTAGGTCTTTTTTCCGTTGCGTATGTCTCATATTCCATCATGTGATATCAGAGCATGCTTTAATTACGCTCAATTGCTTTTGGTGGGTGTTTTTTTTCCTTTCTATTCAAGTGTTGAATGAAATATGGACAAAAGTGGATTTATTATGATTTTGGCATTGTTTTTCTCTAAATTTCTTATGGAAATTTGTAATTGCTCACATGTTTATGAGCATTAATGTGTGTAAAAGGGTTTGTAAATTTGTTGGAGTCATTAGAGTTGAAATTAGGCTGTAATTGCTTGATTCTAGGAGAGAGAACAGCAGTAAAATGAAGGAATAATTGCTCACAGACCCGATTTTGGCAGCCAGACCCGAGACAAGCTCCTAGACCCAACTCGCAGCCCGAGATCTGACCGAGTTCGGAGTAGCCTGCACGCGTGCCTAGCTTCGCATGCTTACCCCTCCCAAATCCGACTGTGCGCTAGACGCTCCGCCCCGGGTGCCCGTGCGCCTTCTTGCGACCTTTGCATTCCATGGATCTGACCTGTCACCTGC
>NW_024064860.1:52229-102992 GCF_009727055.1 Benincasa hispida | reverse complement strand
ATACTAGGCATGTCTCAAGCAACTTATATAGACAAAATGTTGTCTAGGTATAAGATGCAGAATTCCAAAAGAGGTATGTTACCTTATAGATATGGAATTCATTTGTCAAAGGATCAATGTCCTAAGACACCTCAAGAGGTTGAGGATATGAGACGCATTCCCTATGCTTTCGCAATAAAAAGCTTGATGTATGCAATGGTATGTACTAGATCTGACATATGCTACGCAGTAGGGATAGTCAGTAGGTATTAGTCCAATCCTGGATATGATCATTGGACTACCGTTAAAAATATCCTCAAGTATCTTAGGAGAACGAGGAACTAAATGCTCGTGTATGGTACTAAGAATTTGATCCTTACTGGATACACTGACTCTGATTTTCAAACTGATAAAGATGCTAGAAAGTCTACATCTGGATCAGTGTTCACTTTTAACGGAGAAGCAGTAGTGTGGAGAAGCATAAAACAAACCTGTATTGCGAACTCCACAAT
The DNA here is from genome assembly GCF_009727055.1 of Benincasa hispida. NCBI lineage: Eukaryota > Viridiplantae > Streptophyta > Magnoliopsida > Cucurbitales > Cucurbitaceae > Benincasa > Benincasa hispida. The sequence continues at coordinate 102,501 of NW_024064860.1, read as the reverse complement.
GGAAACTGAATATGTAGCTGTTTGTGAAGCAGCAAAGGAAGCAGTATGGTTGAGGAAATTCTTGACAGATTTGGAAGTCATTCCAAATATGCATCTTACTATCACCCTATATTGTGATAATAATGGTGCAGTTGCAAATTCAAGAGAACCAAGAAGCCACAAGCGCGGCAAGCATATTGAGTTCAAATACCATCTAATCCGGGACATTGTACATCGTGGAGACATTGTAGTGACCTAGATATCTTCTAAGCAGAACATTGCTGATCCTTTTACAAAGGCCCTCACGACTAAAGTGTTTGAAGGTCACCTACAGAGTCTAAGTCTATGAAGTTTATAAACTAGGACAAGTGGGAGAACTTTCGAGTATATGCCCTAGTTTATTGTATTCATATGTTTATTGTACTCATATGTTTCTCACTTAAATTCAACATTGTGATACTCCACTTGGAGTTCTATTCCAAGTGGGAGTTTGTTGGATTTTATGTCCTAAAACTCGTAGTTTGTAAATTAATAAACATATTCTGTTTTGTTTTTCGATAAAGTTGTTATTGAAATTGTAATCTTGAATCCAATAAACTAAGGTCCTGAGGCTATTTAATGTACTTTGAATTTTATGTAGTGACATAAATGTGGATCAAGTTCAAATATATAGCCAAAATGGTCTATAGTATATGAATAAGGTTGGGTGCCTTATTTTGGGACACTATGGATGCAGCCGACTTTGTAGTTAGTAAAAACGATGTGATCCTGAATTGTTCATATAGAAATATGTGAGTGAGGGTATCCTATGCAATGAGTTTGCATAAGACTAAACCATGAAATAGTCACTTTTTATGTTCTAAATGTCGTTTTATGTATAAAGCTGACTATTTCGTTAATTGATGACCTAGGTAACTTAATGTTAATCCTGAGCTAACTATGAACTTCTGTTCACTTGGAATTATCCTTAGATCTGCATAGGTGAGGGAAACTCATCATCGCTGGCCTAATAAGCCTCCCATTTCAGGGGTAAGATCAGGTGGATAGCTGGAAACATAGGGCGCAAGACGAAATTCACTCCTACCCATTATAGGGATAGTAGATAGGTTGTTCCCTTTAGTACTGAATCCAGGTCCTGAACAAGGGTCCCCATCCTCTCCTTGGCCCGAGAGGGGTTCGGTTTATAGGTTGGACCTTAAACCAATTGTTCATTAGAGGATCAGTGGAACTTAAAGAACAAGATGTAATCTTGGGGGTAAAACAGTTTTTATGACCCAACCGAGATTACGAACAACCTATGAAGGATTAGCTTACTAATCATAGTTATATCAAATGGACACAAATATATCTATAGTGAGGGGAGTGCAACTACGAGACTATAGTGGAATGACCCGTTAGTTAACGAATGTTTATTAGCTCCGTCTAAAGAGTTTAGTTAGCTAATCTCGGATCATTGGAGCCCATGATCTATAGGTTCATTAGGCTCCCCTACTAGCTCATATGGAATAAACTTAGAACAGTGTGATAGAATAATTCAAATAGTTCGAATTAGGTGAAGAGAGAGAAACCGAAAAATATATGTGATATAGTAGTCAGTTTTTTAGTTTAGAGATACAGCTTTAATACTTAAATGTGATTTAAATATGAATACGTTCATATTCGGAAGTTCGAAAATAATGGAAATGGTCAAAGATGTAAAAAGTCAAAGAATTGACTTTTGACTTTGAAAAGTCAAACTTTGTCCGACCTTATATTGAAATGTGATTTGAATTTCGAGAAAATGAATGTGGATCCATGCTCGGGAGGTCAAAATTAGTCAACACGAAAAAAAAATATAAAAAGTCAAAATGTTGACTTTTTGGTCAAAGTTTGACTTTGACCGAATGACTATTTTGCTCTTTGACTAAAGTTAGTGGGAAAATCCAAACTTTTGTTGGATAATTTCACTAACAAAATAGTAGGCTAGCTGTTGGCTTATAGTGGAGACATTAAGCCCACTTAGATAGTGGATTCTAGGTATTGGGTTTGTATGGATTTGTTTCATGCAAATGTTGCATGGATTTTTCTACAAAATGGGCTTTCATTTATGTATTAAAGACTTTTGCCATTTTTTTGCAAAAAAGTAGTTTTCAAAATTAGGCTGAAAAATAAAAAACTCAACACAAAAAATCTCCATCTTTTTCCATCTCTTTCTCTCTCTCGTTTTTCTTCATCCATGGGGTCCCACAACCCAGTTCTAAGTCTAGAGGATAGTAGGTCAACTCTAGTAGTTGTTCGGAAGAGTTTGGGTCGAGATTCAGCAAAGAAAATCAGTTTTCAGGAGCTTCAAAAGAAATTTTAATTTACTATTTTTTTCCTTCAAATTGCATGCTAATTTTCTTTAAATTAAAAGCAAGTAGAGTGTAATTAGGTCCTTTTTTTCGCTGCGTATGTCTCGTGTTCCATCACTATGTTCATCTTCCTGACTCATTTTGGGGATATGTAGTAGAGACCGCAATTTATATTTTGGACAACGTTCCCTAAAAAAGTGTTTCCGAAACACCTTTTGAGTTATGGAGAGGTCGTAAAGGTTGTTACGCTACTTCAGAATTTGGGGATGTTCAGCCCATGTGCTATTAACAAACCCCAAAAAGTTGGAACCTCATTCAAAAGTATGCCTATTTGTAGGCTACCCCAAGGAAATGAGAGGTAGATACTTCTATGATCCAAGTGAGGGATGAAAAGTCACGAAGCAAAATTTTTTTAAGTGAAATTTCTAATGAATCTAATGAGACTTCAACACGAGTTATTGGAGGGGTCGATACATATACAAGAGTTGTTGATGTCAGTTCATCTAGTCATCAATCTCAAGAGTTGAGATTGCCTCGATGTAATGGGAGGGTTATGAACCAACCTGTACGTTACATGGGTTTAACAGAAGCCCAAAACATCATAACTGATGATGGAGTTGAGGATCCATTGTTTTATAAACAAGCAATGGAAGATGTTGACAAAGATGAATGGATTAAAGCCATGAATCAAGAAATGGAGTCTATGTACTTCAATTATGTTTGGGAGCCATTTACTTCCATTCTATCGATATCAGTCCAATCTAGGATTAGATCACTTGATGGCAGTCAAAACAATCCTTGGGTATCTTCAGAGAACAATGGACTATTAGTTGATCATTCAGTTACAAGTGTTGCAAAGTGCTACAAATGATCTGATCCAGATCATTTATGTAGAGACATGTGAGTGGGTATATCTGATGACATGCAGAAATGCATGTCACTTAGGCCTTTTACTTAGAATTATGAAGGTTGTTAAGCAGAATATGTGGCAATCATATTAGGAATTCACGAGAAAAAAAGTTTTCGTCGATCAGCATGTCGAATCTCAGCTAACCCGTTATTTTACGTTAATTATGCGTTCAATGTTCTATTTTTGTAGCTAATGCAAGAAATGAACGCAAACACGAAAATCAGACCACCACATAGATGACCGCATGCGGAGAAACTCTCCATCGCAAGGCAAACACATTAGATCAACGCATGGGTGTTGTGGTGATCAGCCGTATGCATCCATCGCATGGGGATTGCGCTTGTCAGGCGATTGCGGTCATCACGTAGAGTTGCGGTATTAAGCGAATGCGGCCATTGAATGATTGCGGCTACGCGACAATGCAAACTAATGGGATCAACCCAAGGTAGGTGGAATAAACGCATCAACGCATCTACCTCGAGAAAAACCAAAAGATGATGTTGACATTTCACTTACCACGCCGTTGGTGGAAGAGGTTTAGAAAGGACTAACGCGCCGAACGTCAGACTCAGAGCAATCCAATTAATGCTGTTGGCGACGCAAGCTTTATAAATAGAAGCCGATGACCTAAAATTCAAATCATCCGAAGGATGATCCTTGTGAACTAGGGACTTTCCCTGCGATCCAGACAAAATGCGTGTGAAGACGCTTGAAAGTTCTTCACCTCCTTCATCCATTCCGAGTGACGACCGGAGCCTTTGACCAGAGCTAGATCTCGAGAGAGTCAGCTTCTCCGCCCATCCATGGCACCACCGGCAGCCTTGATGCACATCCGCTAGAGCAAATCTTTGCTTCCAGCCGGTCATTTCTTTTTCCTTTTTTTTCCTATATTGTATTGTATGATATTTTGGAATTAAAGAATTAATAAAACTTGTTTTCAATGCACTTCTCTGTTTCCTTCAACTCCATCTCCATCTTCTTTGCTTAGCATATTTACTTTCATTGCAACATTTAATGGGAGTGCTTGGGTATTGCATACTTAGTCATGTGGATTAGGAATATGAAGCATGTAGAAACCCACCGAGAGGTGTGCATTGCGCGAGTGTGTGAGTAATCTTATTTGCTTAGTGTGAATCTGTTGCAACATCTATCTATAGGCTAACGCATTGCTTGTCTATGAGTAAAGTCAGCAATAATCAACTACCCGGGAGGGTAACTGGTTGGACGCATTAAGCAATGTATGCATTGTTCGCTAGGGATAATAACAATCTTGCATCAACCAAATTCATGAGATTGTCTTGTAGTATGTACGCTTCATTCCCCCATTAGGGATACTAGGGAGGGTAGTCAAGGGCAGGATCTAGGCTAGGGAATGTCAGGTCAGAATCTCGACTGGGGAGAGTCAGATTAGAATGCATAACACAAGAGATAGGAGCTTAGGAATAAACTAGGAGCTTAGGAATAAACATTGTTTGTTATTAACCCATCGCATGCATCCTAGAGATAAGATACGATTGAGTACGGTCACCGCAGCATTGTGTGCATTTTGCATCATCGCATAGGAAAAGAGTAGAGACAGAAATAAGCTCTATGGACACTTTTACATTCAACACATGCATCCCAGACTTAGGAGCACTGCATTTGTATTGGAAAATGATTTGTTGTGCATGAGTGTAGCATGATCACATTGGGTTGCATTGACTAGGGTTGCCCTCGTAGTCACTCTTAAGGGTTGCAATGAGAACTTTTCCGCATTTTATCTATTTTCCCATACATTTATTTCATGTCAAGGTTTGTTGTATCTCTATCTTTCATGCATTTTCTCATTGCGTTGTCTGTTAGATAGGAGTAGGAGTAGGATTAACTGAGCAACATCCCCTCTATTCTTTTATTTAAACCACCGCATGCACATCAACGCAAACATAAAGCTACAAGTCCCTGTGTTCGACCTCGGATTACCCGAGAAACTTGCGTTCGCGTTATACTTGGCGTGAGTGCAAGAAAACTTGTGGCAGGATGCATGGTCATCACATACATTCATTAACGCATTATCATTCCAACACATGACTATCGACACATGACTATCAACACATATCTTAGGAACATGCATCACATACTGCACAAAGGGAGTTTGATTGTCGAGCAAAATTGACTCCAAAATTCCCGTCATCAAGTTTTTGGCGCCATTGCCGAGGACTTGGCAGCTAAATGTTTGTTAAGTTTTGTGTCTCTGTGAGCAAACTTTTTATCGTAGGATTATTGCAGCTTGTGCGATCAGGTTACAAACAATATTGAAGTGTAGGCGATGTGCTGAAAGCCAATGTTGACCCCAAGGTAGAAGGGCAATCAGTCGTAAAAGAGCTGAAGGTAGTTCTAAGCTCATAGTGGCCAACATGTGCCCAACAATTGCCGGAAGTTCCAATGGTCAGGGCAACTTGACCCAAGCAGTTGAGAGCCATCTCCTGCATGGAGGACTTCTTGCGGTGACAACACTCTTACTTTTCCAGAGACGTCTTCTACTTTATCTTTAAATTGCTTTTTTAGTATAGGTTATTTTTATTTTCATTGTTATTTTGGATATATGGCTACTTCCTTGGTTGTGGTACGTTTGCTCTTATAGGTGCAACAATAAGTCTTCTCGGTTCGTAGTTCAACGGAAGAATTCCTTTCACCCTTCAACGCATGGCTTAAATCGCGTGGATTCTAACGCATGAGTGCATGCGTTGTTCTGCCTACGGTCTTTTCTTGTTATCTTGTATGTCTTATCCTTTTGAAATTCTCGTTTTCCCGATTGTGTTGTTTTGCGATGCTTCTATGATGGTACGTATAGTTCACCGAATTTTCTAACTAATCAACGCAAGGCATTCTTTACTTTCATTAGCTTCTTCAATTTTTGAAAGTCTTAAGTTTTATTTTGTGAAAACCTTTGTTTAAACATTTATTATCACATTCTTGTAATTTTTTTTAGATTTGCATTGAGAACGCTGCCAACCTCTAAGTTTGAGGGTGGCAGCGGTCTCGGAGAATTGCATTCATTATATTGCGATCATTTGAAAAAAAAAATGCGATAATGAGTTTTATTTTGTTTAAAATAATTTGACCCTCTCTTTTTTTTTTCTTGCCAAGATCGATCCGCTAGATTGTGGGGATATTACACGAAGAAGCACTTATCTTACTCCATCAACACAATCCATAGGAGAAAGATCGCCGCAAGGATGGATGCATCAATACACAATGCAGGCGACAACACAAAATTTGGGGGTTTACTCTTCCTTATCTTTATTTCAAATTTTGAACTATCACATTGCATTTTAGTCTTCAAAGTTTTATCACCGCATCCACTTTAATCACCATAGATAAATTTAGTAGTTTACCGCATGCTGTTTCTTTGCCGAGTATGATTTTAATGATGAAAAATATGCTTCTATTTCTTTTGTATATATTAGAGTCAACTTGGTCTTAAGATAGTCACCTCCTTAAATATTTCTAGAAGTTAGGGGTTTGCTAGCTTTCTTTCAAACTCTCTTTACAATGCATTCTATGACCATCACATGACTTATTTTAATCTTTTGGTAATGAGGGCATTGCCGCATTTTAAATTTGGGGGTGAGGTATTTATTTTCGACCTTGCTATTTCCAATATATATATATATATTGAGAATAACAACTCCACTGTCAATGCAATGGGAAACCCATGTTTATAAGAGTTAAGTTGTGAAAGGCACATACCCGTAGTTGGATGTCCGCATGACACACGTGAGGGCAAGCCAAAACGAAAGTAAGTCACCAGGATCAATGCATAAATCAATGGCCGCAACTCTAATGCCAAATAGGTATGAGTTTAATCTGAGAAAGAGTGCATTGCTCGTAGTTGGATGTCCGCATGACACCCGTGGGGGCACGCCAAAACGAAGGCAAGGCACTCGAATCAGCGCAAGGTCAGAAAAAAAATAGTGATGAAGAAAATTTTTGTGCAATGATAAAATCATTTGACACCCCGGAAGAAAATTTTCTTTTTGAAATAAATCATGCGATGTTCTAGAATTTAGTAAAGTTCTTTTGAAAGGTAAGCTTGCAGTCCCTAGGTCTTAAAAATATTTTAAGAAGAGACTTGAATAAGACTTAAGTAAATTCTGGTATATGTGATATGAACGAAGTATTCTTGAGAAATCTAGGAAAAGAACATTGCGGTTTGACTTGGTAAAGGAATCTTTAGCTTATGCTTGAGAATAAGCATTGTTTAAATTTGGGGGTGTGATAATGGGCAAAAATGCACGTTATCATAGTGCTAAGCTCTTTAACAATGTTGGATTGCGTTGATGAAATATGTTACTTTGCGTCCATTAAGCATCAATTTCGTAATATAGCGGTCGCATGCGTTCAGCACATTAGAACAGTTGATTTTTGTATTTTTGTGCAGAATATGTGTTAATGCAATGCAAAGATTGTGATCATAGGAATTCATTGGTCGAGCGCAACTTCACCGCAAGGCTTTGTGTTGATCGTGCTCGCAAACATTCGTCCGAGAAGGATCGTCGCAACTTAGTCAGCGCAACATGGTGGGCACATCTTGGTGAAAGGCCAATTAAGAGAGATGGGAAAGAAAGCTGATGACAGTCGAATCCAAATTAATTTGACAACTGATAACGGTCATAAAGTACATTAAGATTTATCGATGATAATTATTTGGTGCATCAGTCAATAATTAAAGTTGTCCTATCTATATAACCAGGAGAGAGAAACCACCTTTCACCATGGATGCTCTATAAATACCAAGGGCATTCTTTAGAGAAAGGGGTTAACCAGTTGATCAATTCACGAGTTCAGCAGTTAGAAATTTCATACTTCAGTTCGCACGTCTTTAGTTTTCTTTCATTTTAAGGCGAACGCGAGGGAAAAAGTTGTGCCGGCAGATCGTTCCGATAAGCTTGGGAGAGCGTCAAAAACTTCAAGGACAGAGAGAGGGTCGACGCTTGCGGAAGCGGGAATATCTTTAGATCAGACTAGAGATTTCAGTGTAAAAAGCCTCGGTCAGCAAGGAATTGCTACCAGGCTCTCTACCTTTACTTTTCATTGTCATTTTGTACTCAACTCATCTATAAAAATGGAATTTCCTTCTCTATGTTTGTTCACTCTCTGTTATTCACTCATGAGTAGCTAAATCAGTTGAATGGGTTGAGAAGCATTTAGCTAGCACAACTAGGGAATCTTCATTCTTTGCGATTATCTTGTTTATGCATGCTTCATTCGTCCATTAGAGAAACTCGGGAGGATAGTCTAAGGACAGGATCTAGACTTAGGAAGGTCAGGTTAGAATCTAGACTCGGAAGAGCCAAATTAAAATGCATAAACAAGAGATAAGCGCTTAGGAATGAGCACTATTTGTTATCAACGCATCACATGCATCCTAGAGATAGGATATGATTGTATGCGGTCATCGCATAGGACAAGAGTAGAGACTTAGGGATGAGCTCTATGGACATTAATACATGCGTCCTAGATTTAGGAGCATCTCATTTACATTGGAAAATGACTTGTTCTGCGTGGTTGTAACATGATCGCATATGCTGACGCATTCCCAAGTAACGCTAGCTAGATCTTCTCAACCCATTCATCGCATACTCATTGCATCTATCAACGCAACTATCTTTTCTCAACTCCGCTGCATTTGTTTATTTCTTTTCCATCAACGCAAACAACAAACCCAAAACTTTATTTATTTATCCGGTTACTGCAAAGTTCTTCATAAAAATTACCAACGCAAACTGTTTTCACAAGTCCCTGTGTTCGACCCTGGACTTACCAAGAAACTCAGAGGAATTTGCACTTGGATTCCGCTGGGGAAACTTGAGTGCACAACGCAATTCCATCAATGCATAACATCCATATTTCCACTTCATAAATACAAGCATCATATACAAAGGGTTTGTGTAAGAATGAACCATGAAATGATTAGTCTCTTTATATAACGCCATTAATAATAGAGACTTACATTTCACTAGCATGACCATAGGTGACATGACCTGAATCCTGAGTGAGTTGTGAACTCCTGCTCATAAAGGCAGTCCTTTGATTTGTATGGGTGAGACTGGCCAAATTGCCAATTCAATAAGCCTACCATTTTGGGGATTCGTCTGACTGGGGAGCTGGGAACACGGCTACACGAGACGAAATTCACTCATTCCCGGATGCAAGGGCAAGTAGATAAATTGCTCTCCTAAGAGCTGATTCCTGGGCTTTAACCTAGTGGCCACACCCTCTCTTGGCCCAAGAGAAACTTGGTCATAGTTGGACTATGACTTATTGTTCATTAGAGGGATCAGTTGTACTTAAGAAGTTAGATGTAACTAAAAGGCGAAACGATAATTTTGGCCCAGTTTTACTTACGAGCAATTTGTGAAGGGCCATCGCGTTATTGATTAGTTTTATCCAATGGACACAAAATATCTGTAGTGCAAAGAGTGTAGCTGTCGGTCTTTAGTGGAATCAGCGACAATTAACGAATGTTGGATATTTTAATTAAAGTTGGAGTTTCAATCTACAGGTCCATAAGGTCCACTCTGTAGCTCAATAGGGATTTAATTGAGAATTATTTGTGGATTAATTTAAAGTGTTCAAATTAATTTAGGGGATTATTTATATATGATATAACTAATTAAATTAATTATATATGTGATATAATTAATATAATGTATTTGATACATTATAATATAAGGTAATAAGGGAGGAATTTGAATATGATTCAAATACTAATTATATGAATGAGATTTGTATGATTAAATTTAATGTAAATATAATTTATACTAAATACCATAAATAAGTTGAGAGGAATTAAATATTTGGATATGATACAAATATCAATTATATGAATGGGATTCATATAAGTGAGTTTACTATAAATGTGATTTATATTAAATGCCATGTATGGTTGATAGAAAATACAACTATAGGTTATATTGTATTTAATACAATATGTAACTATAGATTATGTGTTATATTAGATATAACATACAGTTAAAATTAATTAATTAAAGGGAGGGAGCTACAACTCCCTTCCCCTAATTTTTCTCAACCAAATATGTGATGAGAGGGGTTAAAGAGAAGGATGGTGCTGATTCATCTTCCTCCATGAAACACTGAGAGAATAGTTCTCTCTGGAAAAATGAAAAGAGAATAAAAGTTCTTTTCCTCCCTCTCATCCTCTCTATCTTTTTTCCTCTTCCAAAATCCTAAGGTATAGCCTACACCTCCTTCCATTCTCAATCCCTAAAGAGAATACAGGAGGCTCCATTTGGTGGTGTCCCTTTTGGAGAAGGAGATTCGTCCGTGACTTGTTCGAGGGATTCTTGAAGAATAGTCTTCCGAGGTAAGGGTTCTTGAAACCCTAAGTTTTCCTTTATTATTGCATGCTATAATTTATGTAAATGCATATCTTGTTCTTGAATTACTATAAACATGCATTCAAAGAAAAATGAATTTGGGACAATCTTGCTTCCGCTCAATGTTCTCTCCTCATAGAGTTCCTTCAAATCAGTCTCATACGTTCAACATCCATAATTCTCAACATTAAAGCTGTACCCAAATCCTGAGGTAGAGCAAGCTCAATAAACTCAACGTCAATAGTCTTAGCTGACATAGAGTAAACTCAATACAATGAGTGTCGTTAACTTTCATACGTGCAAGTAGAAATGCCCTCAAAGGGCTTAACACTCATTCACATGACCCAAAGCCTACTTCTGTGCCAGGGTGGGTCCTAAAGACCTACATCTTACTTATATATTTGACTTCCTGAATACCTTTTTCTATCCTTCAGTATCGTAAGTCCTTATAACCAAATCCGTGGTACAAAAGTATAATTATTTGAAAACTATTCCTTAACAATATTAGGATTTATAAACACCACACATACAACATTTCCTTGCTTATCAGAATCCATTGGAAATATTCTTTGGAAAATCATAAATATTCTATGGACATGAAATCAACAGTTTCCTCTACTTTGTAAGCATAATATATCAGAAATAGGCTTCCAAAGCTCAATTCAAGTACACCACGCTCTAAACATAGCATTTTGAAGATATATCATCAAACTTATAATATGTAAATCATGCTCAAACATGCCATTCAAGATAAGCATCTCATTTCATAGGAAATCATGGTTAATACCATAAAGAATTCATTTTAAAAATATTTTCCACTCACTGCCACTGGTTGGCTCCCAAGTGTTTGTAGGCCACCCTAATCTCTATTTCGCCTGAAAATCAAATTATAACCCTTGGTTATTCTCTAGACTTTCCTTAAATTATATTGATCTCTTAAAATCTCCTTAGAGTCCATACTTAGTAATTTTAGAGCTATAATATCATAAACACACCAACTTAGCCTTAACTCCAAATGCCCAAGTGAATTTCTAAAAACACCAAAGGACTAAGAAAATTTACTTAGGTTGATTGATTGGCAGTTGGGTGCACAACAAGGGTTGGGCGACAGCTCACATGCAGAGCATCGAGTGTGCGCGTAATAAGAGTGTGTGACCGTTGGACATCTGATGTTGGGTGTTGAGTGGCCTGATAGTGGACAAGATGTGCCTGTTAGGCATCGAGGGTGTGTGAGTGCAACGTTGGACACATAGATGGGCACTGCTAGATGCACGAACATACAACATGCACAATTGGCGTATGCACACTAGGCACGGGCATGCACAATGTGTTGAGGCTGGCCCAACGATGCGCCCCATTGGCCTCTACTGTTTGTCTTTTTGAACCTTTAGCCGATAGCCCCAACTTGAACCCCTAGTTTTTCGATTGTTATTTGAGTATATTTTTCATCTTCTCAAAAAAAAATTAAGCATAAATAATTTAAAACCTATTAGACAACCTATAAACTAACTAACTTCAAACTTGAGCCTTTGAATCCTCTTCCACAACTCAAAAATAACCAAACACTTCACCTTCTCAGCGTTGCTCGAATTTCATAACAATTGCTGGTTTTTTTCAATTATCATCAACATTCTGACCAAGATTCACCATGGTAGCTCTCCTTCGTCTTCTCCTTCGATCATCTTTGATTTGGCTAAAGAAACTCACAATTTGCTCGAGTGGAATGCACAAATCGATCTCTCCTTTCTTCACCTTATTTATATTGTCAATTGCACCTCACCACTAACAACTCATTAATCGCCAGCTTCTTCTTCAACTTTTAAGCCCACTTAAAATTTTTTTAATATCATCCTTAGCCACCTTAAATTATAAATAAAATTAATTATTATTCATTCATAGCACCAAAAAAGTGTTGTTTTCCTCTTCTTAATTCAAGTTTGTTACTATATTTAATGATTTTATAGGTATTGACTATCTTGTAGGTAGAATTTGTCATTATGAGCTGTTTGGGGTTAAATTGGATCAATTAAAAGCTAATTTGAGCAACTAGACTTCAAAAGGACGTGAAAGGACAAAAATGCCCCTAAGCGTTGCACAAGGCTAAAAGGCAGAAGTTGCCTATTTCGTGAAGAAACAAGGAAGCATTGTAATGCTATGAATTGAAGACGAACGTGCGCGCAATGTAGGGAAAGGTTGCACTGTTGCAAAGCTATGGCCACTGATATAAATAATCCTCTTTGTTTTAGGGTAGAATAAACCGAACTTCAATTGGCTGCTAAGCCGATTTTCTCCCTTTTTCACCTCTCTACTTGTATTTTTCTTCCGTTTTTCTTGCCATCTCATGTAATTAATGGAACATTATCAGGATTTTTCTTCTCCATCTCCATGGGAAGGAGAATTCTAGCTCTTTTCTAGTGTAGGGGATTTCGAAACAATGCAATTTTTGGGAGTTTTGTTCGAATGAAATTTCTATATTTTTGTCTATGGGTTTTAATATGAGTTTTACATTTATGAATTTCATGATTTTATTGTTGACTAACAACCAATGACTTTGTTGTGTAATTTTAATTCATTGAGATAACTTGTAATATGTGACAATTATAGGTTAACCTCAAAGGAAGCAATAGGTTAGCTAGGCTTACAAATCGTTGTCTATAATGAATAGTAGTTTTTCTTATCGACCTAGAGAGAAACCACATTGAATGTTTGATTAGATATTCGAAGTCGAACACTCATCTTAGTGTCATCCCTAGAACTTAATGCGAATTTTCAATTTGTATGGAACAGATTCATTTTCTATGCATCTCGATTAATTAGGTAACTAGGACCATTGATTGGGATTCTAGTCAATTGGGCTGGGCATAGTCAAGAAACTAAAATTGCATTTAAATAACTCGATGAATAAGAATTGCGTTGGTCAATTCCAATTCTCTTAAGCTAGGTCGTTTCCTTTAATTGCATTTCTATTTTTTATTTTCTTGCATTTTATTTTCTTGCAATTCGAATTATCTAATCTACACTAAACCCCCCATTTTACCTTTTTAACTAAAATAAAGCTTCGACGAACTAATACTTCACACTTCTATGAGGTTTGACTCTAGACTTGCCGCTTGCACTACCAGTTAGTATAAGCAGTTCATTCCGTGATTTATAAATTTTATTTGTACAGCGAGGATGTACGGGCGATGGTAAATTTTGGGTTCTACCAAATTGGCGTTGTTGCCGAGGAAGCCAATTGGTTCTTCTTAGTTAGCTTTTAGTTAAAGTTTTTTTTTTTTTTTTTTTTTTTCTTTTTGTGTCAGTTAAGCATGATAGGATTTTTGAATCAATCTTGGACGTCTGGAAGTCAAGTTATAGATTTTGACGACCAGGTAAGTGGCATTCGACGCCACATTGTCGAGTTGATTTCCTTAGTTGGCCACTTGGTGGAAAGGAGTTCGCAACAAGTAGAGGTGTGCGCGAGTTGCCTAATTGAGGGGCATCATACACAAGCATGCCCGATTTTGCAGTGGATGCCAGCACCATGTGGATTTGCCAAGGGGGGGTATTATTGTCATTTGGACTACGAGTCCTTTCATCCTAGATAGGAGGAGTCTTTTGGCCATAGATACTCATAATGGAAATAGAGATTAGACAACCAAGATTTCACTACAACACACAAGTTGACTCATGCTCAATCTTCGGGGTCAAGTAAGCCGTTATAGGTTTTGGTTATGGAACTTTCTGATAGTGCTTTTGAGTTTCAGCAAGACAACCTCTGTAGACAGTAGGAGTTTTGGCGCTTCTAGCAGAAGAGTCTTTGCCCTAAGGCAGAGGCTAGAACTGACTTACAAAGTCTGTGTGATCTTGTTGCTTGGGTTGCAACTTCAGTTGAGAGGCCGGAGGCATGAGATAGCCCACGTCGAACAGACCATTCCTTTGATTTGTTAAAGGCTCAGAGGCATGAGATAGCCCACGTCAACGCGATGGTGGAGTAGGAATCACTTCTTGGAGATTCGTGTCCAGGTATGACTTGGAAGTTCTTAATTTCTGAACATGCAAATAGTACTCTTCAGTTTCAAGACGATGTTCAAGCTCGGCTGCAACGCATGATCACCCATATTGCCCAACTGACAGAGGCCATGCAGAGATTGGAAAGCATGCCAGAGCAACCTATCGTCTGTACCTCAAAGGCGGAGTTCCCATTGAAGTGCTACTACTCCAATGATGATGAGGACATCACTCTATACTTTCCAATTTGTGTGGTTAAGGAGGATTCCGAGCCTAAATCTAATGAGATCTAGGTGAAGAAGAGAGGGGCATCCATCCTTGATTACAGTTCAAAATAAAAGAAACTTGTGAAGGAACTCTTACACGAGAGTACCTATGAGCGGAAGCGGATCTTTCCAATTTCATTGTGACGGAATTTCCACACATACATTCTAACATACATATATGCATTGAAAACATTAATTATTCACATGCTTTAAAAAATAAATACAAAAGACCGAGAGACTAACCAGTTGAAGACAGTCTTCACTAAAACTCGGTCGAACCATGAACGAACTCCTCTCGCCTTTTTTCATCCAGCAAACAATTGCCTAGTACCACCATGGCCGTCTACACAATCAGCAGTGTACAAACACCAAGCGAATAGGGACGACATCAACACTCGAAGCCCTTAGTATTCTCGGAGTGAGAATCCAAAGGGTGGACTTTGATGGAATTGGTAGAGGGGAAGAGGAAAAGATATCATGTACTACAGACAAGTAAGTGGGAGAAAAGGGATGACTATCGTATAGTCTGATGCTTGGTCATTTAGGTCGGGGTACATGATTGTGTAGTAAATGCTAAGAGATCGTCTATCAAAAGGTAAGCGATTGTTTAGTCACGCTTAGCACGCTAAGCGATCGTTTAAGAAATCGCGGGCGATCGTTTAGACAACACGGATGTGCGATCGTTTAGGAAGGTGGGCAATATCGTATAGCCTCTCAACACTAAGTGATGCAAGACTATCATACCATGAGAGAATTTTCGGATCTTTTGCAAAATTACAAATGATTTTCATTTTATTCTTTTGTTACAAGAATTGAATTCAACTTCCCACTTTCGCACGAATCCAGAGAAAACTTCGGCCAATTATCTCATAACCGCCTAATTAATTTTAAAATGAATATAATCATATTATATTCTTAACCTATAGTTTGATATTATATATCAACTGTAGTGTTTTCTCCTCTACTTGATATAATTATTTAGATCCAATTTCCTCCAAAATAATGTATCTCATACATTTATTCAATTATATCATAGATAGTTGAACTTCCTCTTGTCAATTTGAACATTTCAAACAGACCCAAAAACTTATTCTCAACTTTTGTCCAAGCTACCAAGGGGACCTTATGGACCTACGGCTCGAAGCTCCAATGGTACATGAATAACTTACTAAACCCTTTAGCCACGAGATCCACCATCCATTAACTGCCAGACATTCCACTAAAGACCGACAGTTGAACTCTTCTTATCACAGATATATTTTTGTGTCCATCGTATATAACCAATCATGAATATGATAACCCTTCATAGATGCTCGTAAGTACAACTAGGCCAATTTACCGTTTTGCCCCTATAGTTACATTTCACTCCTTAGGTACCACTGGTCCCTTTAATGAACAATATAACATAGTCCAACTATGTGTGAACACCTCTCGGGCCATGAGAAGGTGTGTGGCCCACATTCTTCAAGCCGTGGAATCAGCCCTTAAGGGAGCTATCTATCTACTTACCTCTGCTTTGGGGAAGGAGTGAATTCCATCTTGTGTAGTTGAATTCCTAGCTCCCAAATTAGAAGAATCCCCAAAATGGTAGGTTTGAATCGGCGACTTGGCCACTCGTACCCATACAAATCAAAGGACCACCCTCAATGGCAGGAGTTCCCAACTCACTCGGGATTAAGGTCATGTTACCTATGGTCATCCTAGTGAAGTGAAGTATTTGTCATGAACGGTGTTATATAACGAGACGTTAACACTTCGTGGTCAGGTCTTATACAAACTCTTTGTATAGTAAGCCCCCGCTCGCATGTCCCCTACACGAATGATCAGGATCAGACCATCTGTGACAAGTCACAACACTTGTAACTATTCCATAAAGTAGAATCCGTAGCGTTACCAGGATAAGGTTTCCCTCCTATATCTATATACTACAGACCATTTTGGATATCACTTAAGACATGATCCACTTGTATGTCACCACATACATGCTTAAGTTACATAAAGACAACCAGAATTTTTAGTTTATTGGTTTGTGGTAAAGCAAATAAAACATTCAGTTGAGCAAAATCAAGAAGTGAAGTAAAATATAATATATTATACATTACAAGCGTTCGTACAAACTGTTTACAAACTAAGTACAAAACAATAAACTAGGGCATAAAAGCCCAGTATAAGAAAATCTGCCACTTGCCCTAGTCCAGTCACGGGCGGTCCTTTAGACCTATGCTCTGAAGGTGACCCTCAAACACTGTACCCGTGACAACCTTCATAAACGAGTCAGTAACATTGTGCTTCAAAGCGATCTTCGTGACGATTACGTCCCCTCGATGCACTATTTCACGAATCAGATGATACTTCCGCTCTATGTGTTTGCAGCGCTTATGACTCCTAGGGTCCTTGGAGTTCCCCACAGCCCCACTATTGTCACAATAGAGGGTGATTTGCTTAGACATATCTAGAACAACTTCCAATTCCGTCAAGAACTTCCTGAGCCAGACGGCCTCCATACTCTGCCTCCATAGTGGAGTCGGCAATGTACCCCTACTTAGTGCTTCGTCACACTACAGCTCCTCTGTTAAGAGTAAAGACTGACCCTGAAGTGGACTTGCGGAAGTCCCTATCAGTCGGAAAGTCAGAATCAGTGTATCCAGAAAGGATCAAATCCCTAGATCTATACACGAGCATGTGGTCCCTCGTTCTCCATAGATACTTGAGGATATTCTTCACTACTATCCAGTGACCCTGGTCTGAGTTAGACTTATATCTACTTACTATGCCCACAGTGTAGCAGATGTCTGGTCTAGAACAAAGCATCGCGTGTATCAAACTGCCAACGGAAGATGCATATGGGACCTGTCTCATTTCCTCAACCTCTTCAGGTGTCTTAGGACACACATCCTTAGAAAAAGTGACTCCATGCTTGAACGACAGTAAGTCCCACTTGGAGTCCTGCTTCGAGTACTTTAACAACATCTTGTCAATGTACGATGCTTGAGACAGTGCTAGGACTTTGTTCTTATGATCCCAAAAGATCTATATACCCAGAACAAACTGAGCCTCTCCTAAATCTTTCATTTGGAATTGGGTCACTAGCAAGTTCTTAACTACAGTCAGTAGACCTACATCATTCCCAATGAGTAGTATATCATCTACATACAACACTAAGAAAACTACCGAAATGTTGACGATCTTCTTGTAGACACATGGTTCATCAACGTTCTGGTCAAAGCCATACGACTTAATCGCAGTATCAAACCGTATGTTCCAAGATCTAGACGCTTGTTTCAGCCCATAAATGGACTGATTCGGCTTACAAACTTTTTGCTCTTGACCTTGGGCTATGAATCCCTCGGGTTGCACCATGTAAATGGTCTCCTTAAGAGAGCCATTCAGAAAGGTCGTCTTGACGTCCATTTACAACATCTCATAATTGTAATAAGTTGCAATGGACAGGAGGATGTAAATCGACTTTAACATGGAAACAGGCGAGGAAGTCTCCTTATAGTCGACTCCGTCTACCTAGGTATAACCCTTTGCCACAAGTCGACCCTTGAAGGTTTTCACCTTCCAATCAGCACCCCCTTTGCGCTTGTAGATCCATTTACAACCTATAGGTCTTACCTATCAGGCTGATCTACAAGATCCCATACTAAGTTGAAGTACATCGACTCCATTTCGAGATCCATGGCCTTAACCTATTCATTTCGGTCAACATCCTCCATTGCCTTCCGATAAGACAATGGATCCTCAACGTCGCCATCTGCTACCATAGCTAGAATTTTCATGAAACCCAGATAGCGAACGGATGGGTTCACAACCCTCCAACTGTGTCATGGTTCCCTCAACTCTTGAGGTGGAACCGACCTATTAGATGAACTATCATCAACAACTCTTGCTGATGAAGCAGATCCTTCAACAACTCTTGTTGAAGTTTCAGTAGTTTCATTGGAAAGCTCACGCAATACGACTTTACTACGTGGACTGTGCTCCCTAATATGATTCTCCTGAAGGAAAGTAGCGTTCGTGGAAACAGACACCCTATTTTTTGATGGATCATAAAAATAACCCCCTCGTGTACCTTTGGGGTAGCTTCAAAGAGGCATAACCTCGACTGTGGTTCCAACTTCTTGGGATTTGCCTCAAGCACATGTGCAGGGCAACCTCAAATGTGGAAGTGACATAAACTAGCTACACCCGTTCCACAACTCAAGAGGTGTTCTCGCAACACTCTTGGAAGGAACACAGTTAAGTATGTATACCGCAGTCTCCATTGCGAAACCCCAAAACGAGTCCGATAAGGAAGCGTAACTCATCATCGAACGAACCATGTCCAACAATGTTCTATTTCTCCTCTCTGCTACACCATTCTGCTGAGGTGTACTCGGTACTGAGAGTTGGACCATGTTCTATCAAATAGTCCTGGAATGACGATTCCAAAAACTCTCCATCTCGATCCGATTGAAGTGTTTTAATCCATCTATCTAATGCATTTCAACTTCAGCCTTCAACTCTTTGAACTTTTAAAATAATCCAGACTTCCATTGCATCAGATAAACATACCCATACCTAGAGTAATCATCATGATAAAATACTCATAGCCACCTCGAGCACATTCATAGGACCACAAAGGTCAGAATGTACTAACTCAAGAGGCTTTTTGGATCGATAACCTTTTCCAATAAAAGGTCTTTTTTCCATCTTACCCTCAAGGCAAGATTCACACACCAGTAAAGAATTTTCTTTTAGCTCACTTAAAAGTCCATTCTTTACCAATCTCTCAATCCTATTGAGATTGATGTGCCCTAATGAAATGTGCCAAAGTTAGGCATTTTTTTTTTTGGAGAAATCCGTTGATGTTTAGATTGAGTTACAACAGTTTTAAACAACCCCGTGTTATGGAGGGAACTTTAGGCTAATGGTCTTAGCAAATACAAGTTACTTTCTAGATAAGCTGTACAAATATCAACACCATCTTTCTGAATAAACACGTTATCCACATTAAAAGAAAGCGTATATTTACATTGTAACAGACACTTTACAGAATAAGGTTCCTCTTAAGTTAAAGAACAATATATACATCTTTTAAAACTAAAAACCTATTATGTAAAGATAACTGGATGCCTTCCACTGCCACAGTTGAGACGACGTGCCCAGTGCTTACTCGCATCATCATCTCACCAGCCTCCTGCTGTCGCAAGGATATAATCCCCTGAAATGAAGAACAAAGGTGATTACTGGCGCCCGAATCAATAATCCAAGTAGAATCATCATTCTCCACTAAACATGTTTCTAGTAAATGTAAAACATATTTACCTTTATCTGCCTTGACGGCCTTTCTTTCCTTCAGACAACGAGGAGAATTCCTTTTCCTGTGTCCATCCTAATTGCAGTGGAAATATTTTCCTTTTCAACCGGCGGTGAACGCCTTCTTGGGGCGACAGGTGGTGGGTTAGAAAGCGCTTTCCCTTTCCCTTTACCACTCTTCTCCTTCTTCCTTTTTGTAGAGTTAGAAGTAGAAGGTGCAAACTCCGTTCCTAAGGTCGAACCTCGATGGAACGTCCTAGAGGATGAAGCAACATTTTCCTCAGCCTTTTTCCTCTCCTTACTTGTCAGTAAAGATTGGTATGTCTGCAACTCGTTGAGGAGAGTTGTAAGAGTGTATTTCACTTTGTTAAGAATTACATTGCTAACAAAGTGCAGGAAGCTCTCCGGCAAAGAATGCAGTATTATGCTAATCTGATTGCCCTCATCAATAGTAGACCCATTCAACTCCGCCACATTGAAGTGGACCATCATGTTAAACACATGTTCATGAAAAAAGGTGCTTTCCACCATCTTAGAGTTGAATATTTATTTAAGAGCCTCGTGCTTGAGCTATTCAGACAGTTATCCAAACATCCCCCATAGGGACTCCATGATCTCACGCGCTGAGACCATGGGCTCATGCTTCTTGGCTAAGACATCATTAAGACTTGCCAAGATATAGACTCGGGCCTTCTCATTTGCCCGTGTCCATCGCTTATACGCCTTCTTAACATTTTGAGTGGCGTTGGGAGCTGAAATAGGAGGACAGACCTCCGTAAGGACAAACATGAGATCCTCGATGATTAAAATAGTCATGATCATATGTTTCCATGTTGAAAAGTGGTTGCCAGTAAGTTTCTCGGTGCTAAGCAATGCTAAAGTAGCTGTAGCCATTTTAAAAACTTGTTGCTGAAAAATGAACAAACTTTTATAAGATTTTGCTAAACCACATTTTAACCAATTATGTTTAGCAAAATAGATTCCAAGTACCCTAAGTGTATAAGACTTCTATTTTACAATGATGCTCCAGAGAGGCAAGAGAAACGTAATCGGTTGTGTGATCAGATGCCCTTTCACTAGGATGAAACATTCTCAACCATTAGGCAGAACCAACGCTTGGAACTGAACCTAACAGCTACCATTTATTTAGTCCAAAACTGTTAACTTTTAACAATTCCACGTAAGTGTGACACCTCACTTTTGGCGCTAGAGTTCTGCCATAATGAGCCAGCCGTAGGGAAAAAGCAAATTAGGACAAGAGACTAAGTAACCTTATTCTCTTACAGAAGATCAAATAAAGAAACGCGTAAAACTACCATCCTATGGGGGGACACTCTCAGGTTGCCTCGAGGTGATGCACAGATTCTTTATTCAATCCAATGAAAGAGACCGTGGGATATGCTGTCGCACTTCCTGCTCCCACTTACTATGAATATTTTCCCCATCTACCTTGATATTGACCTACCCAAACACCATCCTTTAGGGGGACACTCCCAGAGTGCCAGGAGGCCGAAGGTAGATCCCATGGTGTGGACTATATGAGTGAAACGTGAAAGGTTTATATGAAGCATCATATGCCCGAAGTACTTCCAACTGAATGTTCTACCTAGGGGTTCATTAACCTAAACAATCTGGCTACTGATTTTAGTCTAAGTCATCATTTAATGTCCGCTCATAAACAACTTTTTTCTATGAAATATCAATCAGTTCAAGTAGTTATTGGGGTGGATGCCCTAAAATATCATGTCCTGTAGTTTGTAAATAATTTGTATGAATGCTTGTATTGTATAATATATGATATTTACTTCACATCTTGATTTTGCTCAGTTGTATGTTTTATTTACTTTACCACAAACCAATAAACATAAAATCCCTGGTTATCAGTATGTAGCTTAAGCATGTATGTGGTGACATACAAGTGAATCATGTCTTAAGTGATAACCAAAATGGTCTGTAATATATGGATATAGGAGGGAAACCTTATCCTGATAACGCTACGGATGCAGCCCGCTTTGTGGAATGGTCACAAGTGTTGTAACTTGTCACATAATTATGATCCTGATCATTCATGTAGGGGACATGTGAGCGGGGGCGTCCTATACAAAGAGTTTGTATAAGACCTAACCACGAAGTGTTAACGTCTCGTTATATAACACCGTTCATGACAGAGACTTCACTACACTAGGATGACCATAGATAACATGACCTTAACCCTGAGTGAGTTGGGAACTCCTACCATTGAGGGCAGTCCTTTGATTTGTATAGGTGCGAGTGGCCAGGTCGCCGATTCAAACCGACCATTTTGAGGATTTGATTTGGGAGCTGGGAACTCAGCTACATAAGATGGAATTCACTCCTTCCCCAAAATAGGGGCAAGTAGATAGATAACTCCTTTAAGGGTTGATTTTAGGGCTTGAACGATGTGGCACCACACAGCTTCTCTTGGCCCGAGAGGTGTTCACACATAGTTGGACTATGTTCTATTGTTAATTAGAGGAATCAATGGTACTTAAGGTGGGAGATATATCTACAGGGGCAAAACGGTAAATTGGCCCAACTGTACTTACGAGCATCTGTGAAGAGTCATCGTACTAATGATTGGTTATATCTGTGGTAAGAAGAGTTCAGCTATCGGTCTTTAGTGGAATGCCTGGTAGTTAACAGATGGTGGATTTCGTGGCTAAAGAATTTAATCAGCTATTCACGTACGGTTAGAGCTTCAAGCCACAGGTCCATAAGGTCCCCTAGGTAGCTTGGATAAAGTTGAGAAACAGTTTTTGGGTCTGTTTAAAATGTTTAAATTGACAAAAGGGAGTTCGATTATATATGATATAATTGAACTGTTTAATTATATATGATACAATTGACTAAATGTATAAGATACATTATTTTGGAGGAAATTATATATAAATATGATTTATATCATGTGGAGGAGAAATTACTACAGCAGATATATGATATCAAACTATAGGGTAAGAATATAATATGATTATATTCATTTATTAATTAATTGGTTAATTATCTGATAATTGGCCGAAATCTTCTCCTCAATCGTGCATTTGTGGGAAACACTTATTCGGTTATTATAACTGAAGAATAAAATAAAAATTGGTTTTCATTTTGTAGAGTGTTCGTAAAAATCGCAAAAGGTGTGAAAACGTATCGGTCGCTTAGTGATAACTTGTAGAAATACAAGTTATTTATATCGTCTTACTTAGAATATGCGGCAATAGGAAGGGAAAGTTGTGTCACATGTAGTAAAATTGGCTTAGAAACGTGAAGCTTGTAAAAGCATCGCAAACACACCCGCTGACCACATTGCGAGGGCAAGAAGGATGTCCAAATCTTTGTTTTGCAGGTAGCAGGTATCACTGCATGCGTCGATTGCTCATGGATAATAAGATCAACGCATTCTCGAGGATTTCTGAAATCGTGCAGTTTTTTCTAACGTACGGCCTGACAAATGGAACATGGAGCAGAGCGGACATTCCCACCAGCTGTATTAAGAAAAAGTTTTATTTTCAGGGTGGGACCACTGAGGCAAGAAGCACTAAAATCTATAAATAGCAACACTCAGCATGAGAGCCGAGAAGCAGATGAGACGAGGAAAATAACCAAAAGAAGTTTTGTGCAAGGAACACTTTTCTCCCAAGAACTCTCCTGAGAAGGAAGTTCTCCACCTCATTCCTCTACTCATCCTACGCCCCGTCAAGTAAGCAGCTTCGATCGGGATCCATGCCAAGACATTGTCACGCAGCTCTCGACTGTTTTTACTTTCTGTTCATCGTTTTTTGTTCATTTTTTGTCTATCATTAATATCTATGTAACAAACACTTTACCAATTAATATCACTACCATGTTCATCTTCATCTCTTTGTTCACCATTATGCATCCATCCTTCATTTCTTTCACCATGAGTCGCTAAACTTCTAGGGTGTGGATCAAGGATTTGAGACAATCCATGTTGAAGATGTCAGCTAAGTTTATTTAACGTATGCTCAATGGCATCTTCACCTGCAAGAGTAGAAGTGAAGATATTAATCCACCTCTCGAAAGAAGATTGTTAGCATACGTTAACTGAAGCAAGAAGTATTTCTAGAAATGGAAACAACCTTGCGTTGGAAACGTTCGTCCCTAATTATCATAAAAATATTGTGACACATGTGATCATCGAAAGGTATAAGCCAAGGGAAGACGAAACCTTATTTGCATCCTTAACAGGATTGAAAAACTCGTGAAAATCTATTCCCCTAACCAATTTTTACCCTATGTTTCTATCTACAAGACTTGCCATCATATTCACTCACGCACACCTTGCACCATTTCAACTTTATTTGTTACCTATTTGTTCATTTACCTTCGCATTTTACTCTCTAGCAGTTCACAATCATAATTTGTTTACAAACGCACATATCACCTTATTGTCGCACAAACATCGCAAATCCCTGCATTCGACATCGGATCATTCTGAGAAACTCGCAGTGGAATTATACTTGGCTTCATCGTGAGAAAACTTATGACATGCATAGCACTATCTGAATGCATTAATTGGTATTTTACAACCAACTCTGTAACATCGCATATCATTTATCATCTGTTAACGCATCACATATCATTTTTGCATTGACATATCCAAAACAACACGTTTATGGCGCCGTTGTCGAGGATTTTTCACGACTTTAGTGCTGATATTTTTGTGATATTATGCAGGACAAGTTTTTGGAGTACGGTGTGCTTAAGCAAAGAGCGGCTGATGGTGTATAAGTACTGGGACAAATCTAGAATTCAATGCTGACCCAGAAATCAAGAGAACCTTTCATAGGAGAGCACGCAAAAATCGTAATAGGCATTGCAGAAATATGGTGAACAGCAACAATGACAAGGTCGGAGTAAACCAAGGAATGAATCAGCCACCGCAAGACCCAGTCTTCTTGGCTGCTGATCGCAATATTCCTATGCGGAACTATGATACACCCAACTTATACGATTTTTCTCCTAGTATCGTAAGACCAACGGTGGAAGAAAATGCTAGGTTTGAGATTAAACCTGTTATGCTCCAAATGATACATAATGCAGGCCAATTTGGAGGTTTGCAAGGAGAAGACCCATATGCACATCTCACTAGTTTTGTCGAGATGTGCAATACATTGTCCATTCTTGGCGTGACACCCGAAGGCATCAGACTCTATCTATTTCCTTACACACTCTGAGATGAGGGTAAGAAATGAACCCATTCTTTGGAGCGAAATGAAATTAACTCCTGGGATCAGCTGGTAGAAAGATTTATGAAGAAGTTCTTCTCTCCTGCCATTGACGCAAGAAGACGACGAGAATCACTAAATTTTGAGCAGGCAGACAATGAAACTCTAAGCACAACATGGGTAAGCTTTCAACATTTGGTGAAGAACTGTCCGTATATAGGAATCCCGGATTGCATTCTTATGGGAACTTTCTATAATTGCCTGAACAGAGTGACGCAAGCGGTCGCAGACGCCTTAGCAGCTGGAGGTTTTATGGATAAGACATGTATATCATTCTACTGAAGTGATAGATTTGAGTCTGTGGCCTGGCCACTCGCACCCATGCAAATCAAAGGACCACCTTCAATGACAAGAGTTCCCAACTCACTCAGGATTGAGGTCATGTTACCTATGGTCATTCTATTGAAGTAAAGTCTCTATCATTAATGGTGTTACATAATGACTAAAATCTGTGCACTAGCACAAACCCTCATCATTCTAATTTTTAACAAGTACGAATACACCATTGTCATTTTTAACAACAATAATACCTATTTTCTTGGGCACACATGAATTCGAATACCTATTCACCATTTGCAATAGGGTATATAATCCTTACTTTAAGTAGCTTGAAGATCTCCTTCATCATTACTTCTTTTAAGCCGAGTTTAAGACACCTCAAGAGCTCTATCGATAGTTTGGTTCCCTCTTCAAGTTCAATCATGTGCATGTAACTACAAGATTGTAAAGGTCCAACTATGGTTATCTTGTGCTCTTGAACAACTTTCACCAGCTTGTCTTTCTATTCTATAGTCAATTCTTTGGAGATGATTACAGGTAAGGTTCCTAGATTTCCAAGGTAAGCATATTCAAATGATCTTGAAGTGCCTTCAACTCCAGTTGAGGTGCCTGAATAACGTAAGATAATATTTTTTAGTTATAACATTAATAGATGATCAAAACGTATCGATTTAGAGAATGAAAGAGAAGGTAGCTCTATAGGAGGGATCGTGACACCAGAGTCAATTTCATCCTCGTCATCAACATAAACATCCCATGTCACATTCTGCTCATGGAAATAAAAAAACATCAATGGGAGTATTATGGCTAGGACATCACATGACATAATCAATAGTAAACTTGACAATCTCCTCATCAAACTCTACAAATAAATGACCCTCATCCACGTTTGTCTATGTCTTGTAGTTTTCATAAAAGGTCTCCCTAACAAGATAGATGTTGAAGATGTGGAGCTAGTCTCATCAATCTTCAAAATACAAAAATCAACAAGGAAAATCACTTCTTTTACTTGGACCAACACATCTTTAACAACTCCCATTGGGTGAATAAAATATCAACTGTAACTCAATGGTTTTCATTAAAACATAAAAGAAAAAACTTGAAATTATGAAACTAAGTGGAAGCATTTTCTCAAGTCATATGGTACCATCAACAAATCTCATGATCAATCGCCTTGTACATTCTTTCTCTTTTTTGAAAAGCATTTTAGAAAATAATCAGTATTTAAAATACTTAGTAACTAACCTCACTAATAATTAGTAAACACGTAATATTATACATCAAATAGCATTCTTAAAGAAGAACAAAAATAAGAAACTTAAGAATTTCTCACAAACAATAGTGAACTTGATTTCTTTTCTATTTCTTTACGGTTGGGTGGGGGGTTTAAAATGGAAGATGTAAAAACACCCACGTACCACACATCTTTCTCTATTTATCCCCTGCTACAACTTAGTAAGGTTGGCATCTAATCTGAAATGTAATCGATCATGTTAGCATAAGCAGTGAAGTCGAAGATGAAAAAAGAGAAGCCTAAAGGTAGAAATTGAAATTATATTTTTGGGAGATATTTTTTAAGTTTGCATAATAACTCACCATTGCATGAATCGAAGAATGGTTCTTCATGAAACTCGGTGATGAAATCAACCCACAAATTTAGTTGATGACAACCAAATGGTAGCGCTGGAAAACTGAAGGACGCTACAACAACAAAATAGTCCCACAAATCAACACAGAAGGACGCTAGTGGTGCTGGAACGTAACTGAGGTCGACGAATGGACGCTGACTATCGAATGGTGATTAGGGGACGATCGAGGGTTCAAGATTGAATGGTAACATCTTTGTGGAAGCATGGGAAAAGGGATGTTAATTAATTCCTTTTACATTCCTTTTATAATATTCTTATTTTAATTCAAATAATTAACCCATTTAATGACATTTAATAAATGTCATAAATCAATGACATCTAAAAACACTCATAGAATAAATAAAACTCGAAACTCTATTTTTTTCTCGCAAAAACGTGATTTTTTTTTTCATTTATGACACTTTTTTCCCTCCCCCATCAATTTTGGCTAAATCCTTATGTCATGAAAAGCAACTTTTCTTGTAGTAGACAAATAAATTCTCATATTTCTTCGGTCCCTTCTTACTCAAGTAGATGCAGCATTGCATGCTCAACAAGAACTCCATCTTCTGAACGGCACTGAATGGGTAAAATTTTGACTTTTCAATATTCTTGAAAAAAAAATAAAAATAAGGAATCAAAAGACGTAAGGGACTCAAACAAGACCAAAGAAATTAAAGACTCTACAACTAACTATTGAGAATGGCAGGAAGAATAATTGAAAATGACAAAAATACTAGACGATAGAATAGGGCAAGGCTTTTTTACCTCTAAGTGTATCCCCTAGGATTCATCGGGTGTAAGGTTGGATTCTTCCTTTATCCCAGCAATTTGACCTACTTACGGGCCGAGATGCATGTCATCATCATCATTGTCAAAGCAAATTACCTCAGGTGGCTTACCTCGGTAACCTCGAACATGTGGTGCTGCAATCGGGTATGGTCAAGTCTCCTAAATGAATCAACAATTTGAGCAAGCTGGTAACTCAAATACTACATCTCAGCTGTAGTCTCCTATTGAAAGCGAAGACTTTCCTACTGGAACTGAAGACATTCCTACTGCATAGAGAATTGGTGATAAATCAATTCTCTAACTATATCTTAAAAGGACGTACTTTGGTTGACTTCTTGAGCAAACTCTGACGGCTCATAGATGATATCATGGTCATAATAATGTGGTTGTGTCCAGGAATTATCATAGTCATGGGATTTAATGGTCCATCCAAGATGGGTGCAAGGCTTAGACTCCCAATGACTAGGATAACACCACAAGCCATAAGCTTCTGGACTAGGGTTGCACTGCAGGTGTGATCACACACATTACAAGAGAGAGCTTGAGATTCCTACAATCGCCTTTTAGCCAACACTTGAACAGAAGAAACTAGCTCACCATATACACTTGTGAGCTTAATCTTCCAACTTCTCCATGGCTATGCATCCAAGTAAGGTATCATAACTTATTATGCATCCAACTCAAGAGAGAGAGGTTGAATTTTTCCAACCACGCTTTAGTGGTTGATTCCTACTCCTTCGTTGCTAACCCTTAGTGCCAATTCCCTTTTCTTCCCTAGACTACGCATTCATCCTTACCTTAACACTTAGCTATTTTTTCTCGTTCTTTACTTCTAAGCCAACTCATGCACTTAAGCTTATCTAGGTTCAAAACATAGCTTGAACACTTAGCCAAATTTTAGTTTCTTTAACCTTATACTACAATCAATTCTAATTCCTTGGCCCAAGTGTTAGCTTGGCTTACTCTCTAACTTAGATTGCATAATTCCTTAGTTATTCCAGTAATTAGGGGAATTCATTCTGGAATTGAGAGTGTATAAAAGTAAAAACATGAAAGTAAAGGATAAAGTGGGTAAATGTAACCTTGGATTAACAAATCTAGTTCTATGAGCAAGAAAGGGTTCCAATGTAATATCAATCATCAAATTCTGTTGATTAAACATACATTCAATTTACACATAATGCTTTACTTGACCCAACCAACTCATTGATGTAACGGGCTGCCAACTCCTTAGGTAAACCAAGCAATTGCATTAATTAGACTAAATGCTTTGGTCCTATTGGGTTTGAAAGCATCCAAATTAAATTAAACCATTTTCATTAAGTTCTAGGGTTCCATTGTGTGGTTAAGCAATTAGATAATCTAATTAATTAATCAAATTATTGTTGAATCTAGATTGAACATGCATTCATGGTAGGGATTTAAGTTAGCATACATGGTTTAACCTTTGTTACTTGGGTGATTTAAGTTACATGAACAAGAGAGAAACGTGGAAGCCAAATCTTTATCCTAGACATACATTCATCGTAGAGGCATAGATCTATACATAATCATATTTCTAAATAAAACAATATTGAGAGAAGCTAAATTATAATGCCTTCAGTCCAATGAAGAAAATCTCACAAAAATCACAAACTCACTTACCTCAACAATCCAACGAGATAAAGAAGAGAGGGATCATTCATCCTTGACTACAATTAAAAATAAAAGAAACCTAACCTAAAAGGTGCTAGAAATATAGAAGAAGAAGAAGAAATTTGGGTGTCTCTTCAGCCTCCATGGATCCTAGTAGAAAAAACCTAAAATGGGAGAGAATATAGAATCGAGGGAGCATCGCGATGCTCAAAGCTCCTTGTCGTAGCGTCGACAAGCACTATGATGCTCTTCGACAGATGTTTCATGTGCAACTCAATCTACTAAGATTTGCAGCACTATGATGCAATAGGATGATGTCACAACATCCTCACCTTGTCCTTCATTTTGTCCTAGGCAGTACCTAGCAATAGAAGGCTTGGCTACTAAGAGCATTTTGGTTCTTTTTTGCTCTTTCATGCCTCCGGTGCTCGATGTGGCTCCGAATAGTTCTAAATTAACTCTGAATGACCTGTAGCACATAAGAATGCATGATTTGTTTGAGAATCTACAATTATACACATTTAAGCACATTAAACATGATAATCAAGTGAGATTGGAGGCATAAAACTAGCTCCTTTCAGGAGTTTAACACTTACTAGTGTACCGATCTCGCTAATAAAGAGACATCAAATCTGCCTACTGATTTTTCGGGAAAATGATCCCATGAGACAGGAATTCTTCCTCCAATTATCTTGATCATATGATGCAATCAAATCCCTTATGTAACACCACAAACTTTCCTACTAATGGGTTTATTACTCATGTCAGCAATATTATCTTCGTTATCTCATAAATTGTTTTCTTGTAAAACAAGAAAATATATTTTAAACATAAAAGTATATTATAAAGTCAAAGACATAAAATTCCATGTACTAACTATGTGTCCACACCAAATTTATTTTTAGATTCATATTAATATATTTATTATTTAATAAATAAAATAACTAGAAAAGTTATGTCCATCATTTAATGCAGTTCAACATTAATTATTTCTTTAAACTTGATCAACATGATTAATTAACTAAATCTTCTAAAAAGGGAAAAAAAACAAGATATGGTCATGAGTAGAGATGTCCATAGAGCGAGGCGGGGACAGGGAAGCCATCCCCATCCCAGTCCCCACGAATTTTCGCCCGTGGAATGGGGCAGTGATTTTACGGTGATTGGGTTCCCCACAGGGAAAAATTCCCCACCTTTGTCTTCTAAATTTTTTTTTTAATCAAATATGGACTTTTTCAATTCAATTTTAATTTAAACAAAACATTTTTTAGTGCAAATTTCTATAGAATATCATCAATTTTTCTATTAAAACATTCATTCATAATCCATCAATTATTTTCATGAAAATTCAACATAAACTTAAATATTAAAAACATCCATCTCGTTAAAATTCAACTTAAACTTAAATAATATCCATTCATAATCCATCTGTTATTTTTAAAAAAGTTACAACATGACAACAAAAATATTTGTTTAAGACACAACAGATAACAACACTCCATTAACATCGCCAAACCAAGCTGCCATCAACAAATTTCATCCAACTTTGCAAGGGATAATTCCTAAAAAAACACACAAATATTGTACATATTAATATAAATCAATATTAAATTAATAATAATAATAATAATACACGAACTTATAACTTACATCATTTGGATCTCGATCCTCAAGAACATTTTTTCAAAACTTTAGCATCTATAGAAGTATGCTTATCTATTTAAGTCATATAAAAGGAAAATTAGATCTCAAATTATAAATAATAAAAGCTTATTAAATAAATTAAACAATTCATACCTTCCACCCATAACCAATCTTGAGTACACATCAAAGCTTCCAATAAATTTTCATGAATTTGAGAATGATGTGGACCTACGTGTCTACCACCAATACTAAATGCAGATTCAGAAGCAACAGTAGTGACGAGAATGGGTAGAATATCTTTTGCAATTTGATACAAAACAGGATACTTCACTCCATTCAACATCCACCATTGCAAAATGTTAAAGTCATCCGACCGGGGTAGAAGAGACTCATCCAAATAATGATCCAATTTTGATTTGACATTATCAACGTCATTTTCAACATTATTAACAAACTCTTCAAACTTGAGATATCGATCATTGCAATTAATAAGAGTAGTTGAATTACTACTTCCATCTCGCCTTGAAGTCGAACAAGTACTAATTGTAGATGTAGAACGTTGAGGTTCTTCTATTATTCTTGAATTTGAACTATAAAACTTCATCAAATCACAATACAAGTCTTTAATGCATTTAATTTCAACAGTATGATGAGATCCATAGATTTGAGGAAAATAAAACTGGATCAATCTCATCTTAAATCTAGGATCTAATAATGTAGCTATTGCCAATACACCATGAATCACACTCCAATATTTTTCAAACTTATCAATCATTCTTAATGCCACTACTTGTACCTCCTCAACGTTAGAGTTAAGCCACTTAGAAAGTTCCAACCTAATTTCACAAACTTCTTCAAAAAAGACATTGGAGGTTGGATATCTTGATAAAAAAACCAACTCAGTCATCAAGTAAAATGGTTATAATCTATCACACATTTCTTTTGCAAAATTCCAATTAGTATTTGAAGGAAGACAAGTGTATAGTGGTTCACATTGTTTTAGACGAGGAAAAAATCCTTGTATTCCAAAGCAGTTTTGAGCATCACAAAGGTTGAATTTCATTTTGTGACACAATCAAGACTTAGTTTTTTAGTGCATGGAATTTGTAATTGATGAACTCCTTCTTCAAATTTTTCCTTCTTTTTTGGAGAAAGAGTCCAGAAATGAACATTACCTCTAATCTTCTCTATACCATCTGAAATTACAGCCAAACCATCTTTCACTATCAAATTCAAAATATGTGCACAGCAACGAATGTGGAACAAACTTCCATGCAATCACAATATCCATAAATCTAACTTTCTTAATAAAATGTCGACCATCACATCATTTGTTGAACAATTGCTAAAGTGGATAATTTATGATCTATGTTCCATTAATGCTTCAGAAAGTAACTGTCTAGTATGTGATGGATCCGTAAATAAAAAATACACTTCATTAAGACTACTTTTCCTTCATTGGTTTTAGTGGGTCTAAAAAATGATTGCCTAATGTCTCTTTGTCTCTGTAAGGGACAAATTTTGAAATGGTCATGTAAATGCTTTGTCCCATTTTTAGATTCCCCTCCTTACTTTTTTTCCACAATAATTATATATTGCTTTAATTGTGTCATTTATTTTTTTGTCTTTTATAATGATTCTATACTACTGACGTCAACTTATTACTTTTTAGTACCTTCTCATTATCATCGGTGTCTAATGTAATAGGCGTGGATTGATGATTACCACTAGAAACACTGTTTATTGGGGTTGATTCGCTCATGTTCATGGATGTTGAAGTTGAACCACTTTGTTCTAACTCATTATTATTCAATAGAGTCATTTTCAAATTTCACCTATAAATAGTCAAATAGTAACAAAATAATCACAAATCGAACAACTAGTCAATTTCAAACATAAAAAAAAATCACAGATCATAGATTCACAATCACAAATCACATATTCCCAAATCAGACCAGAAATCACAGATCAGATTCACAAATCGAACAACTAGTTTTATCTTCTACAAAAATCACAGATTCACAAATCATATCAGAAAGTAGATATTCAGATGTCGATATACCTTAAAATGATCTGACGGAGGGACACTAACGATGAGCGTGAGCGAGAGAGAGAGTGACGGTGAGAAGTCGTACCACTGCTAAGGTTGTGACTGGAGTTTGGTCTGCAATGACCGGAGTTTGGTCTATCGATGAAAAGTCGTGCCACTGCTGAGAAGTCGCTGACGAGGGGTGGCTGGCTGGTCTCGATCTACCGTGACGATGTGAGGGAGCAAGAGGGAGAGTGACGGCCTCACGATGAGGTGACTGACTAGTCTCGATGGACGGTGAGTCGAAGAACTCGGCCAATGGTGAGGGAGCTGAGGACGAGTAGTGTCGCTGCCACATGAGGGTAAGGGTGAGCGTGAGCGTGAGGACGAGGAGTGTCGACTGCCACCGTCTGAGCTGAGGCCAGTGATGCGATAAAGATAACTGATAGGGAATAAGGATACTGCTGCCTTAATTCTTAGGGTTTTATAATATATATATATAATTTATATATATATATATAATATAATAATAACTAATATATATATATATATAATAATATATATATATATAGAGAGAGTCGGGGCGAGGTGGGGAGTCGGGTGGGACGGGTTGGGGCGAAGGCTGGGAATATTTTCCCCTACCCGGTCCCGAAATGGAAATGGGGAAAAAAATTTCTCCACTCCTCCCCATTTCCCGTGTATTCGGGGATTCCCCGCCCCAAAATTACCTGCTTCGATAGCCTCGAAGATGTGGTGCTGCAATCGTGTATGCTCGAGTCTCCTACTGAGTCAACATTTGAGCAAGCTGGTAACTCAAATACTTAGATCTCAACTGTAGTCTCCTCTTGGAAGCGAAGACTTTCCTACTGAAATGAAGTCATTCCTGCTGCATAGAGAATTATCATAGTCATGGGATTTAATGGAGCATCGAAGATGAGTGCAGGCTTAGAGTCCCAATGTCTAGGATAACACCACAAAGCATGAGCTTTTGGACTAGGGTTGCATTGCGGGTACGATTACACAACATTAGGAGAGTGAGCTTGAGATTCCTGCAATCGCTTAGCCAACACTTGAACAGAAGAAACTAGCTCACCATATAGACTTGTGAGCTTAATCTTCCAACTTCTCCATGGCTATGCGTCCCGTAAAGATCATAGCTTAGTATGCTTCAATGGTTGAGTCATTCTCCTTCCTTGCTAACACTTAGTTTCAATCTTTTCTTCCTAGACTACGACATTATCTTTACCTCAACACTTAGCTAATTTTTCTCATTGTTTATTCTAAGCCAACTCATGCACTTAAGCTTCTCTAGGTTCAAAATATAGCTTGAACACTTAGCCAAATTTTAGTTTCTTTAACCTTATACTACAATCAATTCTAATTCCTTGGCCCAAGTGTTAGCTTGGCTTACTCTCTAACTTAGATCAAGGGTTTACATAATTCCTTAGTTATTGCGGTAATTAGGGGGATTCAGTCTGGAATTGAGAGTGTAGAAAAATAAAAACATGAAAGTAAAGGATAAAGTGGATAAATGTAACATTAGATTAGCAAATCTAGTTTTAGGAGCAAGAAAGGGCTCCAATGTAATATCGGTCATCAAATTCTCTTGATTAAACATATATTCCATTTACACACAATGACTTACTTGATCCAACCAACTCATTGATATAACGGGCTGCCAACTCCTTAGGTAAACCAAGCAATCACCCTAATTAGATTTAATGCTTTGGTCTTATTGGGTTTGAAAGCGTCCAAATAGAATTAAACCATTTACATTAAGTTCTAGGGTTCCATTGTGTGGTTAAGCAATTAGATAGTCTAACTAATTAACGAAATTATCTTTGAATCTAGATTAAACATGCATTCGTGGTAGGGATTTAAGTTAGCATACATGGTTTAACCTTTGTTACTTGGGTGATTTAAGTTACATGAATAAGAGAGAAACGTGGAAGCCAACTCTTTGTCCTAGACATACCTTCATGGTAGATGCATCAATCTATACATAATCATATATCTAAATAAAACAATATTTAGAGAATCTAAATTATAATGCCTTCAGTCCAATCAAGAAAAAACTCCCAAAAACTCATTTACCGCAGCAATCCAAAGAGATAAAGAAGAGAGAGATCATCCATCCTTGACTACATTTCAAAATAAAAGAAACCTAAACTAAAAGGTGCTAGAAATATAGAAGAAGAAGAAGAAATTTGAGTGTCTTTTCAGCCTCCATGGATCCTAGTATAGAAAACCTAAAATGTGAGAGAATATAAAATCAAGGGTTGTATGCACAACTTAATCTACTAAGATTTTGAGCACTATTGTGAAACCCGGATTTCCATTTTTCCTACTTAAGTAGGTGATTAAGGGAAATAACTAAGTGAAAGTTAAATCCTATGTTGAGGTGAAGGAAATTTCTAAGTGTTGAATAGATTTTCCTTAAGTAGTTTTGAGTTAAGCATTAAATGGTGAAATTTGGCTAAATGTAAGGTAAAAAAGAACCCATGCGTTAAGTGTTAGGAGACATTAATGCATAAGATGAGAAGGAAACCATGTGTTTGTAAGGTTAGACGCATGATTGGCCGAAGTATTGGCAAGTGGCATTGTCAATAGTTACTCATGCGTTGGGTATGTGTCAGCGAGAGCGGAGAAAGCGATATGTTGAGTGCAAGATGTCAGACAGACGATCGTATAGCAACTGAGTGATGCTACACGATGAGGTGAGCGACCGTGTAGCAACTGAGCGAAGCTACACGGTGAGGTAGATGATCATCTAGTAAGTGAGCGGTGCTACACGATGAGATAGACAATCATGTAGGCGGGCACTGGACGATCGTGTAGCAATGCGGGGAGCTAAAATGATAAGGTAGGCGATCATATAGTAGATGCGAGGAGCTAAGCGATGCGCTAGACGATCGTAAAGATGCACGCAGCATTAAATGATGAGAAGTGACGTGCTATACAATCGGGCTATACGATAGGCAAAGACACTACATGATCAGTGTAAGCACTAGACGATAAGCATGGAAGGTAGGCGATAGCGCTAAACGATAGCAGTATATGATAGCGTTAAGTGTTAAACGATGCGCGGGCGCTAAGCGATGGACTACACGATGGCGCTACACGATGGGCGTGGATGCTAGACGATAGCCGTGTTGTACTAGACGATGAGTAGATGCACTACACGACGGACGTTGGGCAATAGACGCAGGCACTGGGCGATGATACTAAGCGATGAGCAGATGCATTGGGCAATAAGGCGTTAGGGCTAAACGATAAAGGTAAACGATGGGTGCGGTAGCTAAGCGATAGGCTATGCGCGAGATCGTTTAATAAACAATTTAGATACACGATGGGCTGTTGAAGCTAAGCGATAAATGCAGGAACTAAACGATGGAGCGGTGCTGAGGACTGCATTACAAAAGATTAATGAGCTTATAAGGACAAATGGGTTTACCAATAGAAGTATGAAATAGAGATAGTAGGGGCTGGACGAATAAATATTCATGCAAGGTGAGTTCTGTGCATGAAGAAGACACATCAAATAGGAGGTGGATGAAGCTGGGCATTGGCAAAATGAGAGGAAAACGCCTGGATGTGATCAAAGGAGGAGGTGACGGGTAAAGAAGAAGGGTGAAATGCCTATAAAAGGAGTAGAATGCTTCATGTTAGCCCACAAACCATTTAAGTTCATAAAGATCAATAAGAAATGAGTAAGTAAGAGACATTCGTGTGTTGAATGAAGGAAAAGAAGTGTTGATCCAACGAAAGTCAGAACAGAGGCGCTGAAGGAAGCTGAGTGTAAGGAAGAGTGTTAGAGGATGGATTTGAAAGAGACCATGTGTTGGGAGTGAGATCATGCGTCGGTCATGAAGTTCCAAGAGAAAGAGATGTTGTCGGACAGTGAAGTCTAGAAGTAGAATCAACTTGAGACAAGAATATCTCCCAAAATACCCGTGCGTTTGGAGTGATTTCAAAGCCACCTGAAAGCTAAAAGAGTCTAGTTTTTAGGGTTAGGCTGCTAGAGAAAAAGCTCCAAAGAATCGGGCTAGAGATTGAGGAAAAGGCAGAAGGGTCGAGCTATCGGGTAAGCTGGACCAGCCTTGAGCTTTTAAAGATTCCGGCCAAACACGAGGATTTCTGAGCTAAGATTTTGAGGTAAGCTTCCTGAGACATTTTAGAGCATATTTTTATAAGGAAGTAACTCCAGATAAAGCCTAGAACTATGAGTAATCTGAGCTTTTATTTGAATCTGGAATTTAGGGTTCAAAAAAGGAGCCCGAGAAGATTAAGGAATTTCTAAGAGAAAGATTCCTATCCTTACCAAGGTGAGTGGTACTTTCCTTTAAGTCTTAAGCATATTTTTTAGAGTAAATTGTATATGCTTATGTTATGAATGAGTATCTAGCATGAGAATGGGATTATGTGATCAAGATGGTTAAGGGGTCAATAGATCTAGTTCTTGAGCCCGAAAGCAAAACCTCACGGGATGGTCAGGGGATCGAGAGGTCTAGTTCCTAAGCCTATGGGAGGAACCTCGTATGGGATGGTTAGAGGGCAAGTAGGCCTAGCTTCTGAGCCCATGATTGGGGAGCTATGTGCACATAGAAGACATAGGAAATAAAAGGAATGCAACAGAGTAAGCATTCGTAATTAGTAACAGTTAACTATCTATCGTGTGTGTAGAAAACATACTCATTCTAAGTAGTTATCAGTTTAGCTATCTACCGTGCGTGTAGATAGAGTGGAGAACAGACTCATTCAAAGCGGAGGTTTGAGTACTAACCTCGTATACATATGATATGCCTGTTTTTATGAGTTGAAATAGACTCTAAAAGTTGCTTACCACTCACTGAGCTTTGTGAAGCTCATTCTATTATTTCATGTTTTTCTTCCCAGGTAGTGAAAAGTGAGGAGTTCCAGGGTGCTGCAAAGGTCAAGGTCTGCCACATGCCACAGTCGCATTTCCAGAGGGTTTTAAGAGTGGTTGCTGTAAACTTTGTAGTTAAGACTTGGAGTTGTATAAACATTACATTGCTGTAATAAAATGGGCCTACTTAATTACTAGTTGTTATCTCCTTGACTTAAAGTTTTCACAAAGTAAAAAGTTTCCGATGGTCATTAGGTATCACAAAAGGGTGGTATCTGCGGTCCCTCACGCCTCTCTTCGAGTCAGGATTGCGGGCTTAGGGTGGGGTGTGACAACTATTATGCAATAGGATGACGTCACAACATCCTCATGTTGTCCTTCATTTTGTCCTAGGCGCTACCCAACAACAGTAGGCTTGGCTACTAAGAGCATTTTGGTTCTTTTTTGTTCTTTCATGCCTCAGGTGCTCGATGTGGCTCCTAATAGATCTAAATTAACTCTAAATGACCTGTAGCATTTAAGAATGCATGATTTGCTTGAGAATATACAATTATACACATTTAAGCACATTAAACATGATAAACAAATGAGATTTGAGGCATAAAACTAGCTCCTTTCAGGAGTTAAACACTTACTAGTGTACCGATCTCGCTAATAGAAGACATCAAATTTGCCAACTGATTTTTAGGGAAAATGTCAGACCCCGCCCCGAGCCTGCACTCCTAAGCCCGAGGAAAGGCATGAGATTAACTAATGCTACTTTCATTGACATTAGCTTACTAGTTTCCCTTTTAGAACCTTATTTATTACAGCAGCGAAAAGATCTTACATGATTTATTTAGGAAGCTAGTTTATAAATTCAAGTTGCATTTACATGGGTGACACTACCCCGACTACTAATCTCATTTTAGTACTATTTCCAAACTTGTGGCAGACCTTGACCAACTTCGCAACCTGGACTCTTTTGCTATCTGTGAGAGAAACACAGAAACAAACCATGAGCTTTACAAAGCTCAGTTAGTGGAATCATAAGTATTATATCACGCAATTCCCATGCAATCCTCCATCATGCCATGAAGCTTTTCACAAACCTACCTACACAAACGGTAGATAGTTAACATTTCACATCTAAAAATATTAACCTATGTACACATAGTTCTCCCTTTCATAGGCTTAGAAGTTAGGCCCGTTGGCCCTCGGACCATCCCATTCAAGGTTTTTCCTTCCCATAGGTTCAGGAACTAGACTTCTTGGTCCCCTGACTATCCTATAAGGATTTATTTTGGACTCAGGTTCTAGGTCTACAGACCCCCTGACCATCCCAACATCAGATTCACCTCATATTGCAAAACTACAGCATATTAATTCTAAATATGCTTAAAAGAGTAAAAGAAGAAATGTCACACCCCTTCCTAGATCACCCTTCTAATCTAGATGAGGATATGACCGTGGTAGTTACTAACCCTTCTGCCAGTACCCACCACCAAAAACTTCTAATCTTAAATACCAACCTGTTTAACACATTAGTAGTATACGCATACAGCAAGCCTCCCTTAAGCTGCTACGAAGATTCATAAACACAGGCATACAGCCATGACATAACATCTATGAACAAAATATTCACAAATGGCCCAAACATTTCTAACAAAGCCCTAGTCCTTTCAAAACATGTGTACATAAACAAGCCATTAACCTAAGTTCTTCTGAACAAGCCGGGCTTTTCAGTGGCAAGCAACAGTAGGATCAACATTGAGGAATCTGACAGCTACCTGAAAAGGAAAACATTTAAAAATGTGAGCTAGAAGCCCAGTGAGTGACTTAATAAAAAAAATAAATCTCATGATTAAACTAAAAGCTCGAAAACATAATTCTGGAACTAAAATACACCAAGCAAACGTGTACACAAAACCTTTAAACCACCATTAAACGTCATTATTCCTTAGTTAAGAACAAGCATACACCACACTAGCTCCCAACGTTTGTTACCGATCAAGAGACCCATACTTCGGCCTCCTTTTGCTGGTATATAGCCTAGAAGATCCATACTTCGACCTCCCTTTGCTTGGTATATGGCCTAGGAGATCCATACTTCGACCTCCCTTTATCCTTAGTTGAGAGTGAACTACTAGATCTAACCCTCAACGTCAACCTTAGTCGAGGAGAACCTTTTTGCTAAATCCCTCAACGTCAACCTTAGTCAGGGAGAACCCTTTTGCTCAATCCCTCAACGCCAACCTTAGTCGGGGAGAACCCTTTTGCTCAATCCCTCAACGTCAACCTTAATCGGTGAGAACCCTTTTGCTCAATCCCTCAATGTCAACCTTAGTTGAGGAGAATCCTTTTGGTCAATCCCTCAACATCGTATTACCAACGTGCACGTGGTGTTTTCTATGTACCGTCAACACCTTAGGTACATTTATTCAAATACCTTCCTTACCTTTAGTATCCGGCTCACTTAAGCTATCAAGTTCTCGAAGAGCATTAAAAGAATAGTTTTCAAATATAGCATAGAAACTCTTTAGAATATCTTCCCTACCTTCAGTATCCCTTTTCATTATGTTTATGAATACCAACGTATATACTTTGACAACCTTAGGTATTTAAAGCATAGTACATCAGTACCGTCGTACCTTAGTTACTTAGCTAGGATACTTTCTCATTGTCTTTCAGTATCCGTCATATTACCAGTCACAAACATTTAGTTGAACACTAAGGCTTAGTGCTCAAATCATCATACTAGTTCATCATGAAAACGAAGTTACTAAAACATGCTGAAAATATATGGACAAGATAAAATATTTAAATCGTGTCAATTTCCATGGAAAACATCCTTTACTTAGCATGAGAAATAGCTTTAACACAGGTTGCTTGGCACTTTATATAAACACATAGACCTTAAAATTTCAGCAAAAAATTCTTTATATTTTGGCCTAGAGCTTCCAATATTTACCTCAGACCCTGATTAATCTGCGATTCTGCCTCTTCTGTGAATTCCTCACTTTTTTGTTCTTCTTCTTCTGCAATC
The DNA here is from genome assembly GCF_009727055.1 of Benincasa hispida. Taxonomy (NCBI): domain Eukaryota; kingdom Viridiplantae; phylum Streptophyta; class Magnoliopsida; order Cucurbitales; family Cucurbitaceae; genus Benincasa; species Benincasa hispida. Next base: position 61,186 of record NW_024064860.1, on the reverse strand, counting down.
TTTCTTCGGCAAAACAATCTAAAAAACTAGATTCTTCCAGCTTTTAAACAGCATGCATTTCACTAAATTTGTTCATGTATATTGCCAAAACCAAGCTTTCGAATTTCCCTTTTCCCTTTTAATCTTCTTGCCGCCTCCCGAATTCAAGGATTAACCGCCACATGCCAAACCAATAAGTGAGTTTCCTTATTTAACATGTTTTTCTTTTTCTTTCTCAACAACTCCTATAAATAACATGGATATTCACTTCTTAGATATTTAATATATCATTCCCTCTATCCCTCCTAGAACATGGCTTCATTTAACTCATTAGAAGACATCATATTACCTACTTTTACTTAAAGTAATTAGGGTTCGGGTTTTACAAATTCTTCCCCCCTAAAAGAAATTTCGTCCTCGAAATTTTTTCGGACCTACTTATAACTTAAACTTTGACAACATCATTTGGTCGTAAACTTTACAACCTTCTTCTTTCTTTCTTCTTCCCCCTTTTTACTACTCTTTCGCTGTGCTACTTTGATATTAACTTTGTTCATATTAAATAATATTAGTATGCATGAACAACTTGGTCATCATAGTTCACTGTATTTGTCACATCCTCTGGTGACTCTTCCATTTTCCATTTAGTCATAGTATTCATCTATTACTAGAGTGGTCTTTTTCCATTTCCCAGCAATACCACTGGAACATTCTTTTCTAGTTGTCATACCTTTGAATTACTTGCTAGTTGTGAAATCAATATTTATGTCAATAAGACTTCTTGACCTAACCGAAGGCACTCTTCTTAGGATGTTCTTTCTATCCATACTTGGGAGAAAACATTCATTCTACTATAACATTTCCCAATTATGGCTTACCATATTGTATACATAAGGTTTTCTTAACTGTACTAGTTCCTAGCTTAGTTACAATTCAAACTTCGAGCTATTACCTGGAACATCAGCAGATCTGGACCTTTTCCTTTTTGTCTTCTACTGACCATTTTGTTTCTTACTTTTATACTCAATGTACCCCTGGTACATTTTGAGCTCACTATTGCTCATATTTTCCCTCCTCTTAAGATTAATCTGACTAGGACTTCGTCTAGATTATAACCTTTTCCTCGGAATTCACTAGAATAGACTTCACGTTTGCTACTAACCTCTGAGCAAACCTGCTATACATTCTATTTCTGGTGAAAAGTCTATGTTTACCTGTGTGACTCTCAACTTTCACTCAGGTACCGGTAGTGGATTGAGTAATCCTTCCGGCCTTTACCTTCCAGGTTTCACTTGTTGACAAATCAAACATCACATAGTACTTTTCCTATTTTGTTAGACTATGCCTTAGTCTATTAGTCTAGAGTCGCCGTTTTGCTCTCTCCTTATCATTCTTTACTGCGTTACTACTTAACTGGGAAGGAACTCCTCTTATTCTCTTCCTACAATCATAAATTGCATTCTTAGTTAAGAGAGAATCCTTACTCAATCTCTCAACATCAATTCATGGCCAGAATGGAGTGTTCTGGACACTATCAATCACAACTTTTCCCTTAATTGTACAATTCTAGTTCAAGTACCATCATACCTTAGGTTCTACTGCTCAAATACCCTTTCCGTGTACTTCAGTACCGAGCTATTCAAATTCTAGGGCAAGGCCTCAGTACCTTCTCTTATGTACTTCAGTATTGAGTTATTCACATTCTAGTCTAAGCTCCAGTACATTCTTCATGTACCTCAGTACTGAGCTATTTATACTTACTTGCTTGCATATTCTTATCTCTTCATAACTTAGTTGCCCAAACACATGCCTTACTAACGCATCCTCATGGTCATTGAAAAGCATGGCATAAATACAAACATTAATGTGGGTGCGTTTTTTGGTAACTATTTGAGAATAGTTGTCATAAATAGCTTTCAGTAATCATGCATTGCTAAACATTCATAGGCTTTAGCAGTTTACTTAATACATTTAAAGTATCTAGAGTCGCTCACTCCTGCTGCTGGAACCATATGACCACAAAATACAACCTGGTCTAACCAGAAATCACTTTTGCTGAATGTTGCATACAACTGCTTCTCTCATAGTGTCGCAAAACTATCCTTAAATGGTTTCTGTGATCTTCCCTACTGCTTGAATACAACAACATGTCATCAATGAAGATTATCATGAACTGATCCGAGTAGGGATGAAATATCCTATTCATCAAGTCCATAAATACTGCAGAGGTATTTATTAGTTCAAATGGCATTACTAGGAACTCGTAATATCCATACCTCGTCCTGAATGCAGTTTTTGGAACATCCGCCTCTACCTTCAACTAGTGGTAACCCAATCTCAAATCTATTTAGAGAAAATCGTGGCTCCCATTAACTGATCAAAGAGATCACTTATACTAGGAAATGGGTACTTGTTCTTGATCGTCACCTTGTCCAACCGCCTATAATCTATACATAACTGAGAGTACCGTCTTTCTTCTTGATAGAAGACCGGCGCCTCCCAAGGTAACACACTGGATCTATTGTAACCATTATTTATTAATTGTTACCTTATTCAACTGTCTATAGTTGATACACAATCTAAGTATACCGTATTTCTTTCTCACAAATAATACCGGAGCTCCCCAAGGCGATACACTAGGTCGAATGTATCCCTTGTCAATTAACTCTTACAGCTGAACCTTTAATTCTTTCAACTCAGTTGGCGCCATTCTATACGGTGTCTGCGATATAGGAGTTGTTCCTGGAATTAAGTCAATAGTAAAATCCACCTCTCTGTCGGATGGTAATCCCGATAGTTCTTTAGGAAATACATCCTGAACTCATTTACCATGGGGACATCTCCTAAGTTCAGCTCTTTTCCTTGAGCAACCACTCCATGAGCTAGATAGGCTTTACATCCCTTGCTCAACAGCTTCCGAGCTTTCACTGCCGATATCAGATTCCCTACTGTTAATCTTTTGATTCCTGTCAGCATTGCATCTTGGCTATTTGATTTTCTGAGCACTACCTCCTTCTTGTAACAGTCCACTGAAGCACGATACTTACTTAGAAAATCCATCCCCAGGATAGCATCAAACTCCAACAGCTCTAAGGGAAGTAAATTAGCATAGAAGTCCTGACCATTGATCAGTACCTCACAATGATTATAACATCTATCTACTATTATCATGTCTCCCAAAGGGGTAGAGATAAATAACTCTTCAGGCATAGGCTCAACCAACCTATCTATACTAGATGTAAACATTCTAGATATAAATGAATGTGTGGCACCAGGGTCAAATAAAACATATGCAGACTGTCCACATAATATGACATTACCGATCACAACATCTGGAGACTCTACTGCCTCCTGGTGTGTCATGGCATACACTTGCCCCTGCTGCTGGGGTCGACCTATAACATTCTTCTGCTTGGCACCACTTGACCTTTCACCTCGATTTCCAGCGTCCTTTGGTTGGTTAGCTGTCTGGAAGGTTATCTGTTGTGTTGTTGAGGCATCCCTGTTCACTTGAGGACAGTGCCTCTTGAAATGCCCTGCTTGTCCACATTTGAAACATACACCTCTACCACTATAGCATACCCCAAGATGCCTCTTGCCACAACTAGGGCACGTCGGTTTCTTGTTTTGTCTCACTTTCCTTTTCCTTAATCCCTGCCAACTTGTACCCCTGAATTGGCTTCCATTAGTCTGAGTTGCAACTAGAGGTCGGGATCCCTTGTCTCTAGGCCCTGTTTCTACCTCACTGCCCCTTGCCTGTCTCTAGACTCTCCCTCAGACGTCGTTTCCTGACCCACTGGGTCATTCACCTTCTTTTTCCCACCCGGTGCGTTCTTTCTAACCTCTGGGCCCCTATTGGTAGGGCCAGTATTCCTGCCACCTGTCTACTTACTCTATCTGCAACTTTGCCTCGGCATTTCACCTATTACAATGTACACATGTTAGGGACTCACACTTAGGGACTTAGACTTATGCATGAACTTCCCCTCTCATTCCCAAAATCTTATGCTTTGTTACCAACTTGTCACACCCCCTCCCAGATTACCCTTTTAATATGGATAAGGATATAACCATGGTAGTTACTAACCCTTCTACTAGTACCCACCACCAAAAACTTCTAATCTTAAATACCAACCTATTTAACACATTAGTAGTATACGCATATATCAAGCCTTCAATAAGGTTCTATGAAGATTCATAAACACATGCATACAACCGTGACATAACATCTATGAACAAAATATTCACAAATGGCCCAAACATTCCTAACAAAGCCCTAGTCCCTTCAAAACATGTGTACATAAACAAGCCATCAACCTAAGTTCTTCTGAAGAAGCTGGGCTTTTCAGCGGCAAGCAGCAGCAGGATCAACCTTAAGAAATCTGACCACTACCTGAAACGGAAAACATTTGAAAACGTGAGCTAGAAGCCCAGTGAGTGACTTAATAAAAACATAAATCTCATGCTTAAACTGAAAGCTCGAAAACATAAGTCTGGAACTAAAATACACCAAGCAAACGTATACACAAAACCTTTAAACCACCATTAAACGTCATTATTCCTTAGTTGAGAATGAGCATACACCACTCTAGCTCCCAACATCTGTTACCAGCCAAGAGACCCATACTTCGGCCGCCCTTAACTGATATATAGCCTAGGAGATCCATACTTTGACCTCCCTTTGCTGGCATATGGCCTAGAAGATCCATACTTCGACCTCTCTTTATCCTTAGTTGAGAGTGAACTACTAGATCTAACCCTCAACGTCAACCATAGTCGGGGAGAACCCTTTTGCTCAATCCCTCAACGTCAACCTTAGTCGGGGAGATCTCTTTTGCTCAATCCCTCGACGTCGTACCACCAACGTTCACGTGGTGTTTTCTATGTACCATCAACACCTTAGATACATTTATTCAGATACCTTCCTTACCTTCAGTATTCGGCTCACTTAAGCTATCAAGTTCTCGAAGAGCATTAAAAGAATAGTTTTCAAATATAGCATAGAAACTCTTTAGAATACCTTCCCTACCTTCAGTATCCCTTTTCATTATGTTTAGAAATACCAACATATGTACTTTGACAACCTTAGGTATTTAAAGCATAGCACATTAGTACCGTCGTACCTTAGTTACTTAGCTAGGATACTTTCTCATTATCTTTCAGTATCCATCATATTACTAGTCACAAACATTTAGTTGAACACTAAGGCTAAGTGCTCAAATCATCATACTAGTTTATCATGAAAACGGAGTTACTAAAACATGCTGAAAGTATATGGACAAGATAAAATATTTAAATTGTGTCAATTTCCATGGAAAATATGCTTTACTTAGCATGAGAAATAGCTTTAACACAGGTTGCTTGGCACTTCATATAAACAGTTAACATGAGAAATAACTTCAAAGAAATCATGGTTTTTAAATCATTAAAATACTAAATCATCACATAGTCACTCACAGCTCGTTGGCCTCTTAACGGGTTATACACCTCTCCTAGCTCTTCTTGGCCTGAAAGGACATAACTTCCGGTTAACTACTTAGAATTCTTAGCAAAATACCTCAAATAGTTCATTTACTAATGGAACTTTCATCATCAAAGACAGCTTTACTAGCGAGATCCTCCTCATGAGCAAGATCAGCGAGATCCTCATGAGCGAGATCAAGCTTTTCCTGGTAAACTTCATCCTAGCGATACTAACCTTACCAACGATACTCAGCCCAATTGCTAGCGAGATTTCCCTCTAGAGTGAGATACTCAGCACAAAATTAGCGAGATTTTATTCCTTGGGGAGATCCTCATTCTCCATATGAGCTGTTTGCTTATTCTTCCCAAGCAACTGTTTGCTTATGCACAACTTCTCTGTTACAATTTCAAAAATTCATAACTCAAAATCCAGCCCTTTTTTGAAAAAACTTCATTCTACAAACATGTTTAGAATTGATTAACTTTCTTACCTTAAAAGTTCAGCAAAAAATTCTTTATAGTTTGGCCTAGATCTTCCAATCTTCATCTCAGGCCCTGATTAATCCGTGATTCTGCCTCTTCTACGAATTTCTCACTTTTTTGTTCTTCTTCTTCTACAATCTTTCTTTGAAAAATAACCTCGAAAACTAGATTCTCCCAGCTTTCAAACAGCACCGATTTCACTAAATTTGCTCATGTAGATTGCCGAAACCAAGCTTTTGAATTTCCTTTTTTCCTTTTAATCTTCCTGCCACCTCCCGAATTCAAGGAAACCAATAAGTGAGTTTCCTTATTTAACTTGTTTTTCTTTTTCTTTCTCAACAACTCCTATAAATAACATGGATTTTCACTTATTAAATATTTAATATATCATTCCCTCTATCCCTCCTAGAACATGGCTTCATTTAACTCATTAGAAGACATCATATTATCTACTCTTACTTAAAGTAATTAGTGTTCGGGTTTTACAAGAAACCACTCACAGTGACCCGCTAAGATCTCTTCCCAGTTCACCCGGTTTTCCGTATTCTTTCGCTGGACCCTATTTCAGATTTAAGTTTAAGCTTAGATTACTCACCTTTTCGGGCCTTATCTCAAGAAATTTCCTTCTTAAAAAATGTGTGGAAATTTCTTAACTCAATTACCTTAAAGTTTCGCTTTGAAAATCCTTGGCAAAAGTTCAGAGTTATAAATTTACTCCCCCTGGCCTGACTGCTTCCCCACTGATGAGCACTTTTTGGTTTTCCTTGAATTTGATAGCTTTAGAGTTAAAATTTCGTTAAAGCAGCCCTCACACTGAATCTACATTTAATTTAGAAACTTTCGGTCCAAAAATCAACTGATTTGCACTAGTGGTCCGGAATAACTTCTCATTTGAATTTAGCCTAGGCGTCTGTCCATACACACAGCTTTCTTCAACACCTCTTCTCATACTTCCGCCTGATCAACGCCCTTCTTCCTCGTTCAATGTACAAATATCTCTAACTCTCTCCTTCCTTTGTAGTTTTTATGGTCTTAAATGGTTTGTGGGTTAAAGTGAAGCATTCTGTCCCTTTTATAGGCATCTCACCCTTCTTCTTTACTCGACACCTTCTCCATTGATCACATCCAAGTGTATTCCTCACCTTCTACCAACGCCCAGCCTCTTCCACCTCCTGTTTGATGTGTCTTTTCCCCACACTATCAACGCAACCTAAGGTCTTCCTCTTCTTTAGCCAACACTTAATGCTTAAATTAGCGTGCCTTCTTGTGCAACCACCTTGTTTGCTTATGGCCTAAGATTTCTTCCCGATAGGCCACATGTCTAGATAACGACCTTGATTGCGTCTATTCAATCTCATATGCACCCATCTAACTTCATATGTGTTTATCCAACCATACCTTGTGTATCCCATTGACATAACTTGGTCGCATACGCTAGATGCCCGCAAGGTTTCCCCCTTGGCCGCATGCCCTCTACCGCATAGCTTACCTTTTCCTTATGTGCTCGACTAGGATTATAACCAACCTTCTTCCACCGCATACTATTTACTCAAGCCTTGTCCTATGCGTCCACAAGCCTCGGATACCCAACGCATATAATACATCTCCAACACATGTCAATCCTTGACTCAAGCCGAGTCTCAGCTCCACGCCTCATTGTATAACTTACCATCGCCAAGCCTCTTGCTAACGCATCCCCCATGACCATCGCATGTGTGTCTTAGTTGTTTGTCGACGTCCTTAGTCTCTTGCTCAAGACCAACGCAACCATCCTCGTAAACCTTATTATGGAAACCTTACCAATGCAAAGACAATTCACCATGCGTTCATCATGGCTTGTCTCATCGCCGCATAGCTCATCGTCTAATACTGTTGTCGCATAGCACCATCGCATAGGTTGCCGCATAGCACCATTGCATAGTGTTGCCATATAACACCATCGCATAGTGTTGCCACATCCATCGCATAGCATCGCTGCATCCGTCGCGTAGCATCGCCGTATCCATCGTGTGGCATCGTCGCATACACGATCAACCCACGCACGCATCGCCAGTGTCTTGTGCTTATGTTCGCACAATCTGAGGCTACAACATGCCCTACTAACCTATCAAACATAGGCTGTCGCATGCTTGTCCATGCATAGCCTTTCCTCTCGGCCACACTTCAACCTCTTTCAATACCCAAATATCCTCTCAAATTCTAATGGCCAACGCATTGTCTAATATTTAGCCAATTTTCCAAGCTTTATCCAAATGTCAAGTTGTCAAAATCCTGCTAGATTTGACTTAATTGTTTTTATGCGTTTAGTAGCAATCGGTTGGTTCCGTGTTACTTTTCACTTAACTAAATTCCAACTTTCAAAGAACATTTATTCAATACCGAGAGTTCTTCCTTTTTAGTGCAGGGTTTCATACCTAGTCAGATTCTCTTAGTTATTAGTTTAAACAGGAAAATAGGAATGCAGGTTTCATAGAAAATTATCCGATGAGCAAGAATTCTTCCTCCAATTATCTCAATCATATGATGCAATCAAATCCTTTATGTAACACCACAAACTTTCCTACTAATGGGTGTATTACTCATGTCAACGATATTATCATCGTTATCTCATAAATTGTTTTCTTGTAAAACAAGAAAATATATTTTAAGCATAAAAGTACATTATAAAGTTAAAGACATGAAATTCCATGTACTAACTATGTGTCCACACCGAATTTATTTTTAGATTAATATTAATATATCTATTATGTAATAATTAAAATAACTAGAAAAGTTATATCCATCATTTAATGCAGTTCAACATTAACTAATTTAAAATAGAGAACTATTTCTTAGTTGTAGGCGATTGCGAAAAAGTGGTTCTTTTTAAACTTGAACAACATGATTAACTAACTAAATCTTCTAAAAAGGGGAAAAAAATAAATATATGGTGGAATGAGAAACAATGTTATAACAAGGATAACTACTAATGATTTTTTTTTTTTTTTTTGACAAAATGCAAACTGGGACTACCAAACCTCTAACAACGCATT
>NW_024064860.1:46260-50054 GCF_009727055.1 Benincasa hispida | reverse complement strand
GCTCTTTTGGTGCACTTTAAGTACTCCAACAAATCTACACCTCACATTCGAAGTGTTTTGGAGAGAAAAAGGAGAGTGGTTGGGTTCTCGGTGCAATTTTAGGGCTTGCATGTGGTATGCTCGAGATGATGGCATTTATATATTAAATATTCCTCAAAGTTCTTATGAACTTATGTAGAACTTATACATAAATGGGAACACTAGTTTGATATAGTTGACCAAACACAAAACATGGCTCAAATGTCATCTATATATGGATTATGAAGTTTGTAGTTCGAATCTCATCATCCCCTATTATACTTAAGAAAATATTATGCAGTTTACCATATATTTAAGTTCTAATTTTTGTCGAAAACCTACTCTATGTTTTTTATCCGTCAACTATGAAGTGTATCGTTTATTTAATGCTCAATATTTGTTTGATTCAACAAGCAATGATTTTTGCTTTCTCGTTTTCTAAAAGAAAGTTATAAGAATAAGATACCAATACTAGGAATTAAGGTTGGTATACTATTTCATGGTCGCTATAAGTTATATTTTATTTTGGTTATTATGATTATAAATATTCAATTTTAGTCTTTGTTCTTCTAGTAACTCTTAAACTTAATCGTTCCTATAGTTAGTGTATGCATTATTGTTTTTTTTCTCAAAAATAAACATAAAATATATTAGCATTCAACAAAATTGTAATTTAACCTAATATTAATGGAACGTTATTGCATGAGTAGAAGATTGAACCTCCAAACTTCGATGTCATAGTGCTTCTGAATATCAAAACACTATTATATCATAGAATATACTTTATTTAATATAAATATGATTTTAATTGGGATATTCAATATCATCCATATCGATCAATATCATCCTAGTTGGTTAAACTTTTGTTTACTAATTAATTAAATGTAAGAGCATAAATAATTATCATCAATTGAAATTAGTATTCAGCAGAAATAATTATCATCAATTGAAATTAGTATTATTTAATATAATTACGTTAAATCATTAATCAAAAGTTTTATTGGTTTGCCGACTATTATTACAAGACAAAGTAGCATGATTTTATGGCAATAAAAGATAGTATGAAAGGTCTTGTAAGGTTGGAAGGATAAATTTATTTTTTATTCCGGAAAAAGAGATTCTTATTAAGAGCATTGCTCGGGCAATCCCTGTGTATCAAATGAGTTGTTTTCGCCTTCCTAAGGGCCTTTGCATTCAAATTATGGAGTTTTTTGCGCGCTTTTGGTGGAGCTCATCTCAGTTAAATAGGAAAATTCATTGGATACAATTGGAAAAATTATGTATGTCAAACAGGTTGGGAGGCTTAAATTTTAGGAACGTTGAGTTATTTAACCCAAGCCTGTTTAGCAAAACAAGCATACTTTATCCCTGGTAAGCAAAGTTTTAAAGGGTAGATATTTCCCTTAATGCTCGATATTGGATGTTAAACGTTCCAAACTGATTCATATTTTTGGAAACATCTTTGTTGGGGAAAGGAGATATTATGGAAGGGAATGAGGAAAGTTATTAGGAATGGGTAGTCAACATTTCCTTTTAAGGACCCTTGGCTATCTCGCCCTTCCACGTTTGGGGTGATAACTCATAGTGATATAAATGACAACAAATAGGTTGCTAAATCTATATACCCTATTGGTCATTAGGATTTGGTAAAATTGCAATCGACTTTTATTCCTGAAGATATAAATGAAATTCTAAAAATTCCTATCTGTCACACCCCGTCCCAGACTATCTTCTAAGCCTGAGAAAGGGCATGACTGTAGTAGTTATCAACCCTTTTGTTGACAATTACTGTCTAAAAACTCTTGCGAAAATAGCTCTGATACCAATGAGCAAATTCAATAACCAACTGATTAAGTCAAGGAGGCAAATAACAACTGATTAAGTAGGCCCATTTTATTACAACTATACAACTCCAAGACTTAGGTACAAGTTTACATGAACAACTGTAAAACCCTCGGAAATGTAATTGTAGCTTGTGGCAGACCTTGACCTTAGCAACACCCTAGAACTCCTGAACAATTGCTACCTGGGAAGAAAAACATGAAATAACATAATGAGCTTCACAAAGTTCAATAAGTGGTAAACATCTTCTAGAGTCTATTTCAACTAATAAATAGCAAGCATATCATAAATACAAGATTACTTTCAAACCATAGCCTTGAATGAGTCTGGTCTCAACTTCTATCTACACGCACGTTTGATAGTTAAACTAATAACTACTAAGAATGAGTCTATTCTCTACCTACACACACGGTAGATAGTTAACTGTTACTAATACAACGCTTACTCTTTTTGTTCCCTTTGTCTCCTATGTGCACATAGCTCCCCTCGTATGGGCTCAGAAGCTAGGCCCGTCGGCCCTCTGACCATCTCATACAAGGTTCCTCCTACAGGCTCAGGAACTAGACCTCTCGGTTATCTAACCATCTCTTCTTTACACTATTACCGCAATCTTGCATCAGCACAACCTAAGTTGTCTTGCTCCCCTTTTACCAATGCATAGCCCTCAACTTTGCATGTCTTCTCATGCATCCACTTTATTTGCTTAAGGCTTACGATTTCTTCCCAACAAGCCACATGACGGATGACGTTCTTGAATGCATCCATCCTTTATATGCGTTCATCCTTCATATACGTTCATCCAACATCAGATGCGTTCAACTACGATAATGACCAAAACTCCTTCAACGCATACTACTAGCTTGTCCTATGCACCCACATGCCTTCGGATGTCCAACGCATAGAATATCACCAACGCATAGCTACCTTTGGGTCGACTTGGTTCTTAACTTAACACCTCAAGGCATAGCTCACCTTCACTTAGGTTCTTGCTAAGGCATCCCTTATAACCAATGCAACCCACTGATGACATGCAGAAATGCATGTCATCTTAGGCCTTTTACTTAGAATTATGAAGGTTGTTAGGCAGAATATGCGACAATCATGATAGGAATTCACGAGAAAGTGAGCTTGCGTCGATTAGCATGTTGAATCTCAGCTAACCCATTATTTTGCATTATTATGCATTCAATGCTCTATTTTTGTAACTAATGCACGAAGTGAATTCAAACGTGGAAACCAGACCACCACATAGACGACCGCATGCGGAGAAACACTCCATCGCAAAGGCAAACGCATTGATCAACATATGGATGTTGCAGTAATCAACCATATGTGTCCATCGCATAGGAGTTGCGCTCGTCAAGCGATTGAAGTTGATCCAACTTCGTCGATGGCCATGTGTGGCAACTTGGGGAGGCCTTCTGACGCGTTATGACACCTTCTTGGCGGTGCTAAAGGAGCCTTAGGCCTTCTATTGGCGCGATTTGAAAAGCCATTTTCGCGGGGTGTGACATTATATCTCAGCAAGGCCGACGCATCCATCGTATCCATCGTATCCATCACTGCATGCCATCTTATACTACCAACGCATTCCTTCGGAAAAATGGAAATCCGGGTTTCACACTATCAGCTTGTCTAATATGGATGATTGGTGAGCATGGTACTATAGTAAAAATGGATAGTATTCGATAAAGAGTGATTACAAATGTGCTTTTTTTTATCGAGGCTTGTACAGTGGGCAAAGGTTAGATTATACATGTATTGGTGGTCGAGATTATGGAAGCTTAAGATCCCTATCAAGGTATCCATTTTTTTTGCAAAGATATTGAATTGCTAAAAGGAGAGATGGACTTCATAGCTTGAGATCAAGACACAAACAAAAAACCACATAAATCAACAAAACACACAAAAAAAAAAAAAAAAAAAAAAAAAAT
>NW_024064860.1:31271-41551 GCF_009727055.1 Benincasa hispida | reverse complement strand
AAAAAGCACACACAAGTCAGTGGAAAGGATCCTTACTTCAAGTAGCTTGAAGATCTCCTTCATCATTAAATTTTTTAAGTCGGGTTTAAGACACCTGAAAAGCTACCTCCATGGTTTGGTTCCCTCTTCAAGTTCAATCATGTGCATGTAAACTACAAGATTGTAAGGGTCGAACTATACCTATCTCGTGCTCTTGAACAACTTACACCAACTTGTCTTTCTGTTCTACAATCAATTCTTTAGAGATGATTACAGGTAAGGTCCCCATATTTCAAAGGTAAGCATATTCAAATGATCTTGAAGTGCCTTCAACCCCAGCTGAGGTGCCTGGATAACGTATGATAAGATTTTTCAGTTTAACATTAGTAGATGATCAAAACGTATCGATTTAGAGAATGAAAGAGAAGATAGCTCTATAGGAGGGATCATGACATCAGAGTCAATTTCATCCTCACCATAAACATAAACATCCCATGTCACATTCAACTCAAGGAAATAAAAAACAGCAATGTGACATAAAGTAGGAGTATTATGGCTAGTAGATCACATGACGTAATCACAAAAACTCACTTACCTCAATAATCCAAAGAGATAAAGAAGAGAGGGATCATCCATCCTTGACTACATTTCAAAATAAAAGAAACCTAAACTAAAAGGTGCTAGAAATATAGAAGAAGAAGAAAAAATTTGAGAGTCTCTTCAGCCTCGAGAAAACCTAAAATGGGAGAGAATATAGAATTGAGGGAGCATCACGATGCTCAAAGCTTCTTGTCGTAGCACCGACAAGTGCTACGATGCTCTTCGATAGATGTTGCATGCGCAACTCAATCTACTAAGATTTGCAGCACTATGATGCAATAGGATGACGTCACAACATCCTCACCTTGTCCTTCATTTTGTCCTAGGCAGTACCCAGCAACAAAAGGCTTGGCTACTAAGAGCATTTTGGTTCCTTTTGGCTCTATCATGCCTCGGGTGCTTAGTGTGGCTCCGAATAGTTCTAAATTACCTCTAAATGACCTGTAGCACAAATGATGATTTGTTTGAGAATCTACAATTATACACATTTAAGCACATTAAACATGTTAAACAAGTGAGATTGGAGGCATAAAACTAGCTCCTTTCAGGAGTTTAACACTTACTAGTGTACCAATCTCGCTAATAAGGAGAGATCAAATCCGCCAACTGATTTTAGGGAAAATAATCCCATGAGACAGGAATTCTTCCTCCAATTATCTGAATCATATGATGCAATCAAATCCCTCATTTAACACCATAAAATTTTCTACTAATGGGCATTATTACTCATGTCAATGATATTATCTTCGTTATCTCATAACTTTTTTTCTTGTAAAACAAGAAAATATATTTTAAACATAAAAGGACATTCTAAAGTCAAAGACCTGAAATTCCGTGTACTAACTATGTGTCCACACCAAATTTATTTTTAGATTAATATTAATATATCTATTATTTAATAATTAAAATAACTAGAAAAATTATATCCATCATTTAATACAGTTCAACATTAACAATTTAAAATAGATAACTATTTCTTAGTTGTAGGCGATTGCGAAAAAATGGTTTTCTTTAAACTTGAACAACATGATTAACTAACTAAATCTTCTAAAAAGAGGAAAAAATAAAGATATGATGGAATGAGAAATAATGTTATAACAAGGATAACTAATAATAATTTTTTTTTTTTTGACAAAATGCAAACTGGGACTACCAAACCTCTAACAACGCATTAGTGTATTTAATATATTTTTAAGCCACCTAATAAGTGGTTTAAAACGTACACCTTCATTTTGAAAAGGTAAATAAATATATTTATGTTTCTAGGGCTAGCAGGGCATGTATGGTTGCACCTCTTTAGACTCAATTCTATGTCAAGTTTATGCTAGGGACTAACATGGTATGTATGATTGCACCCCTCTAGTCCAATCTTACATTTATGTTAATGGTTGATGTTGGATGCGACTCTGGCTCTACTGACTGCATAACCCGCTAATTATCAGATGGGTTAGTTTCTGCCTAAGTCCTCATCTTCCTATCAGGGTGGAGAAATTTACGTTAGAAGCATAACCGACCACCACATGTTATTATATGTTTTCGATCCCAATCATATGTTTTCAGAACATGTTGCATGTGATTGTGCATTTGGTCACTACCCTATGTGAGAACTACTTACTGGGTATATTATATACTCATCCTATTTTTAAAGACTTTGTAGGTAAAGACACAGCGTAGGTGGCAGAACTGGACGTCGCTCAAATGGCCAACCATCAAACTCACTATTATAGGCATATGCATTTTTGTATCAATACGCTAGTGTTTTATGGATCCTCGTGTTTTGTAAAATAATTTTTTTATATAGTTTTCTATCTAATTAATAAAATCTTAGATATGTTCTTTTGAGATTTTTACCAAAACCCATCTCATAATAGAAAAGTCTAAGCATACATGTCGTAGCGGTCGAACCATAATATGTAAGGATCCGGTCGTTACATATTTTAATATTATTATATGGATGCGACCTCGTGGAAAATAAAAGAAATTAATTGAACCCTATTAAAAATGTTTTGCGCTATCTCTTTTGAATTAATTTACTTTTTTTTATCTCGCGGTTACCTTTGATAAATATTTTAAATTTTTATTCATCAAGTTTATAAAACTTAAATTGAACATTTGACACCAAATCAAACCCTTTCAATTTATTTAATGCATATATTGATTTAAGCTATCGAAATTCACTTTACATTTATTCAAGATATATACGATTAGTTTAAGAAATTTAATAACTTGATTTATGATATGTCTTATATTTTAGGAAACGGATTCTTGTCTTTATGCAATGCATAACTTGATTCAAGGCACCGAATTAATGATACTAATTTAAGAAATATATTTGATTAAATTAGGAAAATAATTTCTCTCATGACTATTAGAGACAGATATTGCATAATACGTATTATTTTTTTCTTGATATAAGTATATGAAAATAATGAAATTTGTAAGAAGGAAAAAAATATAAAAACAAAATTCTTGTGAGTTTTGATACAAAAATCATGCCAAAGTTGAAGGAACTATTATAATTCTACTATTGAGACAATGATTTGAAAATAAACATTTTTTTAATTAAAAACGACGTTAGATGAACTAAACTACAATAGTGTAAAATACAATCAACCGTTTGTTTTAAATGTATGGAAATATTATAATTGTAAAATTGGAAAGAAATAAATATGAATTTCAAAATTAAAAAACAAAAACGTTACCAAACTCATCTTAAATTACAATTAAATCTAAAAAATGGAAAAAGATGTTGAAGGAAACCAAAAAAAATTCCTAAAAGAGTAACCTCTTTAATGATGACCAAAATAATTCTATCGTAGCCTATCATATCAAGAAAAGCAAAACCCTAAAAGTAAAGAGAAAAGACATGGGTCATTGTTTCTTACACAACTTATTGCTTCCATCACTTCGTTTTTTTTTAACCATTGTAGGATCAATAATGCAACCGTGTTTAGCTTTGCCAAAGAGTTCAAAATACCTGCAGTCTTTCAGTAAATGAACAGTAGCAATTGTGAACCAATCAAGTTCAAATCAGAAACTATTCGCAACTGCAAATCGAAAGATAAGGATTTGGGAGACCATGTAGTAGAAGTTGGGCAAACCTATCAATGGCAGTTTCAGGAAAATGCATTGTCCACGACGCTCTTTTGGTGCACTTTAAGTACTCCAACAAATCTACACCTCACATTCGAAGTGTTTTGGAGAGAAAAAGGAGAGTGGTTGGGTTCTCGGTGCAATTTTAGGGCTTGCATGTGGTATGCTCGAGATGATGGCATTTATATATTAAATATTCCTCAAAGTTCTTATGAACTTATGTAGAACTTATACATAAATGGGAACACTAGTTTGATATAGTTGACCAAACACAAAACATGGCTCAAATGTCATCTATATATGGATTATGAAGTTTGTAGTTCGAATCTCATCATCCCCTATTATACTTAAGAAAATATTATGCAGTTTACCATATATTTAAGTTCTAATTTTTGTCGAAAACCTACTCTATGTTTTTTATCCGTCAACTATGAAGTGTATCGTTTATTTAATGCTCAATATTTGTTTGATTCAACAAGCAATGATTTTTGCTTTCTCGTTTTCTAAAAGAAAGTTATAAGAATAAGATACCAATACTAGGAATTAAGGTTGGTATACTATTTCATGGTCGCTATAAGTGATGTTTTATTTTGGTTATTATGATTATAAATATTCAATTTTAGTCTTTGTTCTTCTAGTAACTCTTAAACTTAATCGTTCCTATAGTTAGTGTATGCATTGTTGTTTTTTTCTCGAAAATAAACATAAAATATATTAGCATTCAACAAAAATTGTAATTTAACCTAATATTAATGGAATGTTATTGCATGAATAGAAGATTGTACCTCCAAACTTCGATTTCATAGTACTTTTGAATATCAAAACACTATTACATCATAGAATATACTTTATTTAATATAAATATGATTTTAATTGGTATATTCAATATCATCCATACCGATCAATATCGTCCTAGTTGGTTAAACTTTTGTCTAATAATTAATTAAATGTAAGAGCATAAATAATTATCATCAATTGAAATTAGTATTATTTAATTTAATTACGATAAATCATTAATCAAAAGTTCTAATTGTTTGCCGACTATTATTACAAGAAAAAGTAGCATGATTTTATGGCAATAAAAGATAGTATGAAAGGTTTTGCAAGGTTGGAAGGATAAATTTATTTTCTATTCCGGAAAAAGAGATTCTTATTAAGAGCATTGCTCGGGCAATCTCTGTGTATCGAATGAGTTGTTTTCGCCTTCCTAAGGGCCTTTGCATTCAAATTATGGAGTTTTTTGCGCGCTTTTGGTGGAGCTCATCTCAGTTAAATAGGAAAATTCATGGGATGCGATGGGAAAAATTATGTATGTCAAAGAGGTTGGGAGGCTTAAATGTTAGGAACGTTGAGTTATTTAACCCAAGTCTGTTTAGCAAAACAAGCATACTTTATCCCTGGTAAGCAAAGTTTTAAAGTGTAGATATTTCCCTTAATGCTCGATATTGGATGTTTAACGTTCCAAACTGATTCATATTTCTGGAAACACCTTTGTTGGGGAAAGGAGATTTTATGGTAGGGAATGAGAAAAGTTATTAGGAATGGGTAGTCAACATTTCCTTTTAAGGACCCTTGGCTATCTCGCCCTTCCACGTTGATATAAATGACAACAAACAGGTTGCTAAATCTATATACCCTATTGGGTCCACTTGGTTCTTAACTTAACACCTCAAGGCATAGCTCACCTTCACCTAGGTTCTTGCAAAGGCATCCCTTATAACCAATGCAACCCACTGATGACATGCAGAAATGCATGTCATCTTAGGCCTTTTACTTAGAATTATGAAGTTTATCAGGCAGAATATGCGGCAATCATGATAGAAATTCACGAGAAAGTGAGCTTGCATAGATTAGCATGTTGAATCTCAGCTAACCCATTATTTTGCATTATTATGCATTCAATGCTCTATTTTTGTAGCTAATGCGGGAAGTGAACGCAAACATGGAAACCAGACCACCACATAGACGACCGCATGCGGAGAAACACTTCATCACAAAGGCAAACGCATTGATCAACGCATGGATGTTGCAGTAATCAGTCGTATGCATCCATCGCATGGGAGTTGCGCTCGTCAAGCGATTGAAGTTGATCCAACTTCGTCGATGGCCATGTGTGGCGACTTGGGGAGGCCTTCTGACTGGTCATGACTCCTTCTTGGCGGTGCTAAAGGAGCCTTACGCCTTCTATTGGCGCGATTTGGAAAGCCATTTTCGCGGGGTGTGACATTATACCTTAGTCAGGCCACCACATCCATCGTATCCATCGTATCCCTTGCACCGCATGCCCTCGCATCACCACATGCCCTCAACGCGTCTCTTATACACATCTAGATGTGTATAAGAGACAGCCCTTACACTGTGTCACCGCATGCCCTCGCATCACCGCATACCCTTGCACCGCATGCCCTCGCATCACCACATGCCCTCAACGCATAGCACCACCCCATGTCATCAACGCATCCCTTCGGCCGCAAACCATCAGCCGCATACTCTCGCGTCCAATGCATCCATCGCACCTGCCTCCATCGTCGCATGCCTCTATCGCCGCATGCCATCCATCGATGCATGCCTCGCACCGCATCATCGCATGCCCTCGCACCACCGCAACCTACCAACACATCTCCTTCGGCCGTATAGACACATACCATCATGTCCAACGCATCCATCGTAGCCATCACACCCCATGCGTTACTCTAAACTCAAAAAGCAGTGGCTGCCGCAGGCGTTATTCTTAGCCCTATTTCAATCTCTCTCCATGCCCAAGTAACCTCTCAAGACTTCAGGCCAATGCATGGCACCACATTAACACATTGTCCAACACTTGGTCACTTTTCTCCTTGGCTTCCAACGCATGACAACTCTTGGCAATGGCTCTTGCCAATATTTTGGCCAATCATGCGTCCAACCTTACAAACGCATGGTTGCCTTTTCAACTTATGTGTTAATGTATCCTAACCCTTCACGCATGGTTCCTTTTTGACCTTACACTTAGCCAATATTTCATCAATTAATGCTTAACTCAAAACTACTCAAGGAAAATCTATTAAACACTTAGAAATTTACTTCACTTCAACATAGGATTTAACTTCCACTTGCTAAGGTAGGAAAAATGGAAATCCGGGTTTCACACTATCAGCTTGTCTAATATGGATGATTGGTGAACATGGCACTTTAGTAAAAATGGATAGTATTCGATAAAGAGTGGTTACAAATGTGCTTTTTTTTATTGAGGCTTGTACAGTAGGCAAAGGTTAGATTATACATGTAGTTGGTGGCCGAGAATATGGAAGCTTAAGATCCCTATCAAGGTATCCATTTTTTGCAAAGATATTGAATTGCTAAAAGGAGAGATGGACTTCATAGCTTGAGATCAAGACACTAACAAAATACCACATAAATCAACAAAGCACACACAACTTAGTGGAAAGGATCCTTAGGAGAAGAGCTCTCTTAGGCTCCGCCAAGTGAAGCCTCAGACCATTTTTAAAAAAAAAATTAAAAACCTGAGACCAAACAACCATACTAATCAATATTAATCACCTAGAGAAGATGCAATGTAGCACCGTTGACGTGCATATTACATTCGCACCGCAGATGATTAATAACAACAAAGTAAGTTTTCAAACCTTACGTCTCAATCAAGTAACTTGCATAAATGATAAATCAAATTAAGCTTCACATCCCTAAACGAGATCCAATGGGAACACCTCCCATATAGCCTTACTAAAAGGTAATAAAACAATAAATGATTTCTAGATTCAACTCTACCATTACACACAACATAGTCACTCGAGATATCAAACACCATTTACTAATTTGATCCCTTTCTACAAACGATTTCAAACAACAAACCAGGAAATGAATGTATTTTGGAGAATATTATCTATAAATCAAAGGAGAATAATCGAAGACACATGAGAAGCCTAGGATGCAAGAACTTTTAGGCACTAACGACAAAAAATGGACTAGATCTACAATGGAACAAGGATATACTGTTAAGCATTCAATCATCTAGTTTATGAAAAAATGGGGAATTGACTTTTCTTTGCGACATTATTAAGTTTCCTAAAATTTGTGCACTAGCACAAACCCTCACCATTCTAATTTTAACAAGCACCAATACACCGTCGTCATTTTTAACAACCACAATACCTATTTTCTTGGACACTCATGATTTCGACATGCCTATTCACCATTTGCAATAGGGCGGATAATCCTTACTTCAAGTAGCTTGAAGATCTCCTTCATCATTAAATTTTTTAAGTCGGGTTTAAGACACCTAAAAAGCTACCTCCATGGTTTGGTTCCCTCTTTAAGTTCAATCATGTGTATGTAACCTACAATATTGTAAGGCAACTATACCTATCTTGTGCTCTTGAACAACTTGCACCAACTTGTCTTTCTATTCTACAGTCAATTCTTTAAAGATGATTACAGGTAAGGTCCCCATATTTCAAAGGTAAGCATATTCAAATGATCTTGAAGTGCCTTCAACCCCAGTTGAGGTACCTGAATAACGTATGATAAGATTTTTCAGTTATAACATTAGTAGATGATCAAAACGTATCGATTTAGAGAATGAAAGAGAAGATAGCTCTATAGGAGGGATCATGACATCAGAGTCAATTTCATCCTCACCATAAACATAAACATCCCATGTCACATTCAACTCAAGGAAATAAAAAAACTTCAATGTGGCATAAAGTAGGAGTATTATGGCTAGGAGATCACATGACCTAATCGCAAAAACTCACTTACCTCAACAATCCAAAGAGATAAAGAAGAGAAGGATCATCCATCCTTGACTACATTTCAAAATAAAAGAAACCTAAACTAAAAGGTGCTAGAAATATAGAAGAAGAAGAATAAATTTGAGAGTCTCTTCAGCCTCGAGAAAACTTAAATGGGAGAGAATATAGAATCGATGGGAGCATCGCGATGCTCAAAGCTCCTTGTCGTAGAACCGACAAGCGCTACAATGCTCTTCGACAGATGTTGCATGCGCAACTCAATCTATTAAGATTTGCAGCACTATGATGCAATAGGATGATGTCACAACATCCTCACCTTGTCCTTCATTTTTTCCTAGGCGGTACCCAGCAACAGAAGGCTTGGCTACTAAGAGCATTTTGGTTCCTTTTTGCTCTTTCATGCCTCGGGTGCTCGTGTGTGGCTCCGAATAGTTCAAAATTAACTCTAAATGACCCGTAGCACGAATACACATATAAGCACAATAAGCCTGTTAAACAAGTGAGATTGGAGGCATAAAACTAGCTCCTTTCAGAGTTTAACACTTACTAGTGTACCAATCTCGCTAATAAGGAGACATCAAATCCGCCAACTGATTTTTAGGAAAAATAATCCCATGAGACAGGAATTCTTCCTCCAATTATCTCAATCATATGCTGCAATCAAATCCCTCATTTAACACCACAAATTTTCTACTAATGGGTCTATTACTCAGTCAACGATATTATCTTCGTTATCTCATAAATTGTTTTCTTGTAAAACAAGAAAATATATTTTTAAATATAAAAGGACATTATAAAGTCAAAGACATGAAATTCCATGTACTAACTATGTGTCCACACCAAATTTATTTTTAGATTAATATTAATATATCTATTATTTAATAATTAAAATAACTAGAAAAATTATATCCATCATTTAATGCAGTTCAACATTAACTAATTTAAAATAGAGCTATTTTTTAGTTTTAGACGATTGCGGAAAAATGGTTCTCTTTAAACTTGAACATCATGATTAATTAACTAAATCTTCTAAAAGGGGGGAAAAAATAAAGATATGTGGAATGAGAAACAATGTTATAACAAGGATAACTAATAATTATTTTTTTTTTTTTTTTTTTTATAAAATGCAAACGGGACTACCAAACCTCTAACAACACAGTAGTGTATTTAATATTTTTTTAATCCGCCTAATAAGTTATTTAAAACGTACATCTGCATTATGAAAAGGTAAATAAATATATTTTGTAATGCATAACTTGATTTAAGGCATGAAAATTCATTGTATATTGATTCAAAATATATATTATTAATTTAAGAATTTAATTTTAATAATTATAACCCTATTTAAGGTATGTAGTTTATATTTGATGGTTATTTTAAATATATTTATATGGATCGACCTCGTGGAAAATAAAAGAAATTAATTGAACCCTATTAAAAATGTTTTTGTGCTGTCTCTTTTGACTTAATTTACTTTTTTTTATCTCGCGGTTACCTTTGATAAATATTTTAAATTTTTATTCATCAAGTTTATAAAACTTAAATTTAACATTTGACACCAAATCAAACCCTTTCAATTTATTTAATGCATATATTGATTTAAGCTATCGAAATTCAGTGTACATTGATTCAAGATATATACGATTAATTTAAGAAATTTAATAACTTGATTTATGATATGTCTTATATTTTAGGAAACGGATTCATATCTTTATGCAATGCATAACTTGATTCAAGGCACGGAATTAATGATACTAATTTAAAGAATATATATTGATTAAATTAGGAAAATAATTTCTCTCATGACTATTAGAGACAGAATATTGCATAATACGTATTATTTATCTCTCTCTTTTT